>NC_068999.1:48968487-48969740 GCF_001194135.2 Octopus bimaculoides
GGCAATAAATACAAACACACATATTTTCATATATATATGTGTGTGTGTGTGTATGTGTGGCTCGTGTGTTCTCGTCTACGTTTGTTTGCAATGTCCTGTACCCAGATATGCACCTATACATACAGGTGGATGTCGGTATGCACATACCTGTACGTATATATGCATATACTCATTTACTTTTATATATATTTATATATATATATATATATATATGATGGGCTTCCTTCAGTTTCTATCTACCAAATCCACTATAGCCCTAGGCTATAGTAGAAGACATTTGCCCAAGGTGCCAGGCAGTGTTATTGAATCCGGAACCATGTGGTTGGTAAGCAAGCTACTTACCACACAGCCACTCCTGCGCCTATGGATAAAGGATAAAGATCCTTCTCAAGTCGTACCAACTCATAAGGGCTGGGTTCCTGGTTTCCATGGCATATAGTATATTCCCCACCTGAATGGAACACCAGTCCCAGAATTACTCATTTTTGCCAGCCGAGTGGCTTGGAGCAACATGAAATAAAGTGTTTTGTTCAAAAACACAATGTGCTGCCCATCCCAGGAATCAAAACAATCTTACAATCAGGAGTCCAACACCTTAACCACTAAGCCATGCACCTCCACTCATATGGTTAGTGGTAACAATATTTATGCCACATATAAGGCAGCGAGCTGGCAAAACTGTTAGCACGTCGGGCGAAATGCTTAGCAGTATTTCGTCTGCCGCTACGTTCTGAGTTCAAATTCCGCAGAAGTCAACTGTGCCTTTCATCCTGTCGGGGTCGATTAAATAAGTACCAGTTGAGCACTGGGGTAGATCTAATCAACTGAACCCCTCCCCAGGTTGTGTGTCTAGAGTAGAAAAGAATCGTTAGCATGCCAGGCAAAATGCTCAGTGGCATTTTGTCCATCTGTGCATTCAGAGTTCAAATTCCACCAGGAGTCGACTTTGCTTTTCATCCTTTCAGGGTCGATAAAATAAGTACCAGTTGAGCACTGGGGGAGACGGGGGCTTTTTTAATCGATGTAAGTGACTTGCCCCCTCCTTGGAAATTGCTGACCAATATTTATGCCACATATAAAGAAAATGTAAGAGCTTAGCATCATGAAGGGGATCCAGCTGTAGAGAACCACCTTAACAAGGTCATTGACATTTGGCAAACATTAAAAAAAGAAGAAAAAGCACCTGTGAAGAAGGCCACAATGATGGTGGTGGGGAAGGGGGGAGGGTGGAATCTGAGGAGGCAAAGAGTATA
>NC_068999.1:48970526-48971290 GCF_001194135.2 Octopus bimaculoides
GCCAATACTGCTACCACTACTACCAACACCACCTCCAACAACAGTCACCACCACCATCATCATCAACAACAACAACACCACCACCGCCATCATCACCATCAACAGCAATACCACAAACAACAACAGCAGTGGTGGCACCACAACTATCACTACCAGCAACAGCAACGCCCACCCAAACTAACCATTATCATCGCAAAATTCAAAAAAAAAAAAACCAGAAAAGTAATAATTGAAAAAAAAGAGGAAAAAAAAAAGAAAAAGAAAAAGAAAAAAAGCAGAACTGATTGCAAGGCGTCAAGTGAACTGTAAACAACTTGTTGCAATGCAATGCGTTCACTTAATTATTTTTACCGCCGGACATAAAAAAGAGAGAAGGCTTTAGCCAAGCTTCCTCTTAGCACACAGAGAGAGAAGAAAGAAGGCACACACAAATAAAACAAAAGGCAAATAACCAAACATACTTCGGTATCATCATCATCATAACCAGCAACACTACCATTATCTGCTTTGTTATAACCACCACCACCACCATCATCATTTGCTTTGTTATAACCACCACCACCAACACCACTACTACCACCACCAACATCATCATCATTTGTATTGACTATGTATTATTGTAGAGTGATTTTTACATATATTGTATTTGCCGAGAGAATGAAGCACAAATAAGTAAAGATGTAAAGTAAGAGAAACAATGATTTCAAGGACGAGAAGGAAATAAAACGCAAAAAAAAAGAAGAAAAAAAAAGTGAGAGATAAGA
>NC_068999.1:48971300-48973410 GCF_001194135.2 Octopus bimaculoides
CCCCCCCCCCACACACACACACACATAAAATATCAAATGAGCAACAACAGAAATAAAACATAGGTAAATGAAATGAAAAAGAACGAAAGAAAACTAAACGAGGGACAAAAAAAAAAGAAATATGCAGAAGAAATTTCCACTTAGATATGCAATGATTTGAATAACCTGTTACTTTCCAGAAAGCATGCTCACCCATTTTCTCTATCCCACACAGATATTCACACACACACACACTCTCTCTTCTATACTGTCATGGCTTAGCAACAGAGCATGTGTATGAATCTGCTGGGATTGGTCCCAGCGATAATGCACAATGATTTCTGGATTAATCTATTACCTTATCCAAAAGATTACCTCTGCAGACACACACAAAGAAGATACCTTTATCCTTGTGCATAGGCTGCAAGCGTGGCTGTGTGGTTAGAAGTTTGTTTTGCTTCTTAAACTATGAGGTTCCCAGTTCAGTCCCATTGCACAGCACCTTGGACACAGTGCCTTTTAACTACAGCCCCAATATCAAGCAATACCTTATGAGTGAATTTTAGGTGCAGAAAGTGTGTGGAAGCCCATTTGGCTTAGTGGTTAGGATATTCAGCTCCTGATCATAAAATTGTGAGTTCAATTCCTGGCGGTGCATTGTATCCTTGAGCAACCTTTCATTCTTGGTTGTCAGTGTATAGCTGAAGGTCAGCTTTGATCATGCAAACCTTATGATCAAAAGCAATCCAAGCAGGACCATCCTGTATATTTGTATATCAGAATCCAAATAATGTTGTTGGCCAAAAGACAGTAGGGTCATTAATTTGAGGGAAATTTGGCTGGTATTTCTATTGGTTGAGCAGCATCATAAAGACTTCATTGTTGGTTTGGCTCTCTCATTAGCCAAAAAATACTAAGCACACACATCCATGAGGCCATCACTAGCTCATTCCTCTCTGTTCGCTGCAGATCCTCTTGTGTTCTCAGCATTGGTTTCACAACTTTACAGCATCACACTTCATGGTACACCATACTTTATACAATATTCATCTTCCATTGCTGTTTCTCAACCAAATGGAAATTGCAGCCAAACCTCCACCACATCATAAACCTAACTTCAAAAAGAGGACACTGTAGAGCAGTATTTCTCAACTATTTTTTATCTGGCCTCTTTGATTCCTATTTCACCCATTTGTACCCTCCTAGCCATTCAATGTTTAAAAGAATCCCCTAATATAATAATGAGCATAGTGTTTATATATATATATATATATATATATATATATATATATATATATATATATATATATGTTTGTCCAGAATCACACCAGACGTGGAAGAGGAGAGAAAATAATAATTCAGTGAAGGAGAAGTAGTGAGAGTAATAGACCTGACTGAGAGGGAGTGAGAGAAAGTAATAACAATGAGAGAAATGAAGGGCTGACAGATGAATAAGGAAGAAAGGGGAAAAAACCACGTGAGTGAAACTGCAAAAACAGAAAAGGTGTGGAAACTTGTTTGATAGGCTTTGCCTATAATCCAAAGGGTTGAGCTTCATTAAACATTGAGCCACAAATCTGCTGGATGATTTACATTAAGGATAGTAGAATACTCAGCCACTTGAAGAATAATTAAAACTCAATGAGGTAGTAGGTAGTTCACTTGATCAAGTAGTTTGAGCGTTCATCGTGACAACCAACGGAGAATTCGCTTACTGTAAATTTGTAGCAGTTTCCATGGAAACTGCACTCTCAGTTTACAACAATAAAAAAAGAGGAAAAAAAATGATGTAACTTAGTTTACATTAGATATCAGAATTTATTATGTAACAAAAATGCTATGTCTTCAGGTAATATTGTGAAAATATAAATATACATGACAGAGAAATAACAACATTAGTGATAAGAACATTTTTGGTACCAACGAAAAAACTAAACAAATGAACTTGAAAAGCAGCACGAACTGTAAGTAAAATTCCATCATGTTTATACACATGCACACACAGACACACACACACACACGCACACATACAGATACACACACACGTAAATGTGTATATATGATTGTCTGTGTGTATATGTGTGTATATATATATATATATATATATATATATATATATATATATATATAT
>NC_068999.1:48973525-48982786 GCF_001194135.2 Octopus bimaculoides
TATATATATATATATATATATATATATATATATATATATATATCATCATCAACATTTAACATCTGTGTTCCATACTGGTATGGGTTGGATGGCTTGACAGGAACTGGTAAGGCTGCAACAGGGTCCATAATCTGTTTTGGCTTGGTTTCTACAGCTAGATGCCCGTCATCATCATCATCATCTTATGCCGGTTTTCCATGCTGGCATTGGTTAGACAGCCTGACAGGATCCAGTGAGCAACAGATCTCCATCTTCAGCTTTGGCATAGCTGTTATCACTCGATGCCCTTCCTAATGCCAACCAATATACAGTGTGTACTAGGTGCTTTTTTTTTTTTTGTCAGCTACTAAAATTCTACATGCCCTTATAACAAAAAGAACATACTTTATTTAAGCTGGTTAGATGGCCTGCTACCCTGAAGTTTCCAGGACATGCCACCACTTCTTCAGATAAGTGTAACTAGGTCCAGTTTTACTTGCTTGAAGAATGGAAATCCCAGAAACGGGCTAGTGGCCTGGCTCAAATAAAATATTGCACTCTACACTTGTATTGAGTACTCCTCCAAATTATAAGAACCTTTACCAGAGTTAGAATCCCAATGAAAAGCAATCAAACAATATCAATATGTATAATATACACAACAAAACCACCAAGAACCAAGAATTCCCTAAACATTAATGAAGGTTAACTCAAAATCATGAGAACATACAAATACACATGTAGATATATACAGTGGAGGCGCATGGCTTAGCAGTTAGAGCATCAGACTCACAATCATGAGGTAGTGAGTTCAATTCCCAGGCCACGCTGTGTGTTGTGTTCTTGAGCAAGACACTTTATTTCACGTTGCTCCAGTTCACTCAGCTATAAAAATGAATTGTGATGTCACTGGTGCCCAACTGTATCGACCTTTGCCTTTCCCTTGGATAACATCGGTGGCTCTTACCTTCCATCAAATCGCCGTTGCCTTAACAGGTGCACTGTGTACCACACAATGGGTGTCGAAGTGATTGTAGAGCAACGTGAGTGAGATGAAGTGTTTTGCTCAAGAACACAACACACCATCCAGTCTAGCAATCAAAACCACAGTCTTGCAATTGTGAATAACTAAGAATTACATTCTATAAACATGAATCTATATAAAAGCTTTAACTAAGAATCATATTCTCTCTCTTTCAGATATATATATATATACACACATATATATAACTATATATACGTTTATATATATATACACACATATATATAACTATATATACGTTTATTTATATATGTACATATATATAACTATATATACGTTTATTTATATATGTACATATATATATATATATATATATATATATATATATATATATATATATATATATATATATATGTATGCATGTATGTATGTATGTATATATATATGATGATATATAGTCGTACATAATCAGTACTCAAGAATTATGTGTACACATAAAATGTAAAAAAAAGAAACTCAAGTGTTAATAGGACAAAACAAGCAACAAATAGTAACACCAAAATAAATAAATAATTGTTACTCGTACAATGAAACAATTTAAAGAGCAAAACCTCAAATTATCATTGATAGGCATATGAATGGAGTTTCCTTTCTTGTTTTCTTTTTTCCGCATAGGAGGTACATCTTTATACATGACATTAATAAGATAGTATGCAATTTACCATTTTCAAATCAGTAATTTAGATCTGTGTATCTATAGTTACAGATTCGCAAACAATATACAGATGTACATGGAAGATGTGTGTACGAGTCAGTGTGCGTGCGTGCGTGCGTGTCAGTAAGTGAAATTTATTGCCTGTTCAATGTTGAAGATAGCGGTATGCTATGAAATGATAAAACTATACCATATAGAAGATAATAGTCTTGTCTGTTGGCGATTGTGTCACAGTTCACCTAAGGATGTTTCATAGTCTTATTAAGAGGCATATGATTATATCTATTATGTAAGATGGCAGTCAACTTATATATATAATATGCATAATAACATAATATACATGAAGATAGTGAACTCACATATGGTAATATTTATTGTCCCTTATTTTCCACTGAATGCCCTTTTCATTTCACCTTCCCCAGCACATCTCCCTCTTTCCTCAGCTCTCCTTATCTGTTACTCACCTCTCACAAACCCCATGAACTTAGCCTCCTCATAACATTTTTCTTTTACTCAACTTCTTGTAACTTTAAGGTAAACCCTGAAACATCTTCACTACAATCCTACTTTTTTTTCCAACTGGGGTAACAGTATATCTTCCCCCACAGCAACACACCTGTTCCTGTCACTCTATCATATTTTAATCTCTAACCAAATGGCATAAGGCCAACCATCTCAATACTTCATACTCCACTCAGCTGAGTGGGGTCTTGTCTTGCAAGTTACACCTCACTAGTGATGGCACCATGTAAAAAGTATCCAGTACACTATTCTTTTATTCTTTTACTTGTTTCAGTCATTTGACTGTGGCCATGCTGGAGCACCACCTTTAGTCGAGTAGATCGACCCCAGGACTTGTTCTTTGTGAGCCTAGTACTTATTCTATCAGTCTCTTTTGCCGAACCGCTAGAGACTCAGAGTAACGGTTCTCTGCTTACTTTGCAACCGTGTGGAATAGAAACCATGATCTTGCGATTGTAAGTGTAACATCCTAACCACTAGGCCATGCACCCTCATATATATAAATCTTTGAAGTAGTATATGTGTATATATGTGGCTATGTTATACATACACACACACAAATCAACTGCAAAATTTGCACAAATTCACAAAAAGCTATCTATCTATATACAACAATCTTGATAATTGTTGCTTCCAAACAACAACAACAACAACATGCCACAACAAAGACCACCATCATCATAGATACAAAAAGCCAACACTTTATAAATCAAAGGAAAGCCAGGTTAGTTAACTGTTTCTCATCCCTTCCACTCCAGACACAGATGCTTCTAAGGAACTCTGAGTGAGTGTTTATTAAAAGACAGGGTCTGAATGTATAGTAAGAGGGAAGGGGAGGTTAGGCTGCTTTTGAACATTTTCTTCCCTTTTACCAACATCTAAGACAAATTGTGACAGACATTTCTTTCTTCTGTCCATGTTTTCCATCGTCTTTCTTCAGTTTTATCATGCCAATTTTTCCGTTTTCTTCTTTTCCTTTTCTGCATCTTCTTTACATCACATTACAACATATTTATTATTTCCAGTTTGCCTCCTCTGTGCCAACACCATTTAATAAATTCCATCTATCTAACTTTCTTGGATCTTAAAAGTTACTGTATGTGGAAGAATAGACACATGGATGGATTGATAGATGGTTATCTATCTATCTATCTATCTGTCTGTCTGTCTATCTATCCATTCATCTATCAAGTAGATAGATGACAGATACATACATACATACTGATAGACAAACACACACAAACATAGCCAGAGAAATACACTGACATAGCTTGATCAGTAATTAGACAGATATGGACAGATAGTCAGATGATAGCTATCTCTATGTGTAGTAGCAAGGTAGATACATACATGCATCCATGCATACAGATGGACAAACACACATACAGATCGATGGGTAATTATATATATATGTATATACGTGACCCGTCTTTTCATCCGATGTCCCTTTGTCCACGTCTTTTGGTCTGATGTCTTTTTGTCCGATGATTTTTCTTGTTCAACGACTTTTTGTCCAATTTTAAATAAACTCTTTAGAAAATAAGGTGAACATCAAAATCAAATAATCGAGAATTTTATTGAAAGGATTTGCTGTTGGACCAAAAAAATCCTTGGACAAAAAGACGTTTGACAAAGTGACATCGAACGAAAAGACATAGCACCATATATATATATATATATATATATATATATATATATATATATATATATATATATATACACACACAGAGATACATGCAGATAGATACACACACATACACAGTCATATGCACACAAATTATTATGCACCTATCCATATACATATGTACTTACCTGTACACGTACACACACACACACATTGGATGCACATATGAATATACATATATGTGTGTGTGTGTGTGTGTGTGCATATAACATTCATTTCATTTCATTGTTTAGATTGATTACCTGTTTTTTGTACCTTTTATTTATTTTTCTGATTGTATTTCATTTATTTGTTTATTCTATTTCATTTCATTCCTTCTTATTTTCCCATTTCACAGGTTGTTTTGCATTGCTTTGCCTTCCTTTAACCCACATAACCTCTCTCTACTCCTCCTATCCTGTTTCTCAATATCTTCTTTCCATCCCCCTTTCTCTCCCTCTCTCTCTCTCCTTTCCTCCTTTCCAATTTTACTGCATCCTCCTCACCTCTCTTCTTCTACCACTTTTTCTTCCTCCTCTCTCTCCCTTTCTCCAATCATTTTTACTTCCTCCTCTCGCCCTCTCCTTCTCCCCTATCACTTTAACTCCCTCCTTTTCCTCCTCTCTCCCTCTTCTATCACTTCTATCCTCTCCCATCAAAACTTTACACTTTTCACTCTTCCTCTCCCTCCCTCTCTCTCTCCCTCTTCTCTCACTCACATATACCTCCTCTCCCTTGCTCTCTTTTCCCCACTTTCATCTTCAAGAATTAATTGTTTTTTTTTGTGTTATTTTTCTTCTTTTTTTGACAAAATAGAAACAAAATTTCTTGTTTGATGCTTTCTTATTTTGGCAAAACGGAGAGATTGGCAAGAGGTGAGACATGGTAGCAGTGTGGTATTGAAACGCAGGAGGAGGGTGGGGAAATAAATGGAGGAGAAGGAGAAAAAAAACATACTGCATTTAACTGGAAGACTTACAGCTGCACATGTAGTGAAAGAATCCCATTGTTGCAGTTATTGCTGATAATAGTAATGATGATGACGATGATGATGATGGTGGTGGTGGTGGTGGTGGTAGAAGTGGTTACAGAGATAGTGAGGAAAAGAAATAACATGCAAACTGTTCTGAAAAATTATAGTCATAAAACTAACAAACCAACATCAAAATAGGTGCATACAAACAGCAAGTTTTCAAGCATTTATTTGCAAACTTACAAGAAACACAAACATGTAAATACACACACACAATATATATATATATATATATATATATATATACACACACAGAGAGACAGGCAGACAGACGGATACAGAGAGAGGTTTGTGAACGTGTGCATAGAAAAAAGTACAGAGAAAGAATTGGGGAGATGGCAAAAATGAAAGATAGACAAATAGATAGATGTGTGTGTGTGTGTGTGTGTGTGTGTATATATATATATATATATATATATATATATATATATATATATATATATATATATATATATATATAAATAGATAGATAGAGAGAGAGAGAGAGAGAGAGAGAGATGGAGAGATAGATAGATAGAGAGATAGAGAGATAGAGAAATAGATAGATAGAGAGGTGGGTAGGTAGATATAATGCAAATAAATATCGCATGCACACTGCACATGTACGCACATATTCACACTACAGAAAGAAAGGAAATATAGAGATATACCAAAAAAATAATGATAATAATAATAGAACGAAAAGTGAAGAAATTGAAAAATAAGAAAAATCATCAGAAATTGGGGAGAAAGGGAGAGAGATGGAATGACAATAGGAAAGACAGGGGATAGATGAAAGAGTATAAGAGAATGAAGAGTAGAGAGAGAGAGAGAGAGTGTGTGTGTGTGTGTGTGCAGGAGAGAGAGTGTGTGTGTGTGCAGGAGAGAGAGTGTGTGTGTGTGCAGGAGAGAGAGTGAGGGGGGAAGCAGAGAGAGAGGCATACAGAGGTGTGGAGGGGGTTTAAGATGTTGAAAAACAAGTAACCACAAGATTGCTGTAGATTTTTTTTAACAGGTTCTCTTTCATCTCTGTAACTTCTACTTTTGCTGCCTTGGATCTCTCAACACCACCTAACCACATGCCTATCCACCCCCACCACCAACACACACACGCGCGCGCTTGCACGTTGCCCGTCTCCCCTCTTCACCTCCTCCATCACTAACACCACCAACATGCAACATTGTTATTATCACTATGGCTTACCTGCAGAATCGCCACTGCCACCACCACCACCACCACCACCACTACCAACATTATTATTAATTTCTATTCTTACTAAGAAGACCATCGCTACCGCACCTACACCAAAACTTCCACCATGGTTTTCACACCTCAACAACCAAGTCCATCATGCCACTACCACTGATTCTCACCAAAAAAAAACAAAAACAAAAAAAAAGACCACCACCAAAAAAAATCCATAGTACCATCCCCCAAGACACACCCACATACACACAAACAGCTAATGGAAAGAGAGTGAAGCCATTATTGCAAATTACAACAACAACGACAAAAACGAACTACAACAGGTGTATTTTGGGTGCTGGATGTGATGACGGTTGGTGGAGGGAGTGGTATGTCTTATGGTTAGAACATTCCAGAGTTAGTCATTTGGAAATGACTAACATGGGATTCCCTCCACCCTCTCAACCCCCCACCTTTCGCTGTCTGTCCTCCTCCCCCCCACACATACACTTCTCATCTTGTCATCTTGATGAAGGAATGTGTTAGTTTTAACAAGAGACAAGCATCTTCGTTAACATCAAGGGGGAAAGTGCACGCATGCATGTATGTATGTGTGTGTGTGTGTGCATGAGTGTGCAGAACAAGGGTTGTGATTACAGAATCCTGGTGGTCACACTGACCATCAAAACCCAGCTATTTACAATCATCACAACAACAAACACAGACCCACCCCCACCCCCACCATTAACTCCCCATTCCAAACTCAATCAAAAGACAATTAAGAAGAGAATTCTACAAGTTGCTCCCAATGAAAGTTACATGCAGGCAAGGCTGCACGGTTAAGAAGCTCAATCTACAACCATGTGGTTTTGGGTTCAATCCCAGTGCGTGGCACCTTGGAGAAGTGTCTTTTGCTATAACCCTGGGTCAACCAAAGCCTTGTGAGTGAATTTGGTAGAGGGAAACTGTGTGGATGCCTATTGTATGTGCGTCTGTGAGTATAAGTATGCATGCGTGTACACTTGTGTGTCTGTGTTTGTTCTCCATTATAAGATACTCAGTGTTGATTTGTTTGTTTTCATAACTTAGCAATTCATCAAAAAGAACTAATAATATAAGTAGCAGAAAATAATATATATATATACACACGCACGCACACACACACACAATGGGCTTTTTTCAGTTTCCATCTACCAAATCCACTCACAAGGCTTTGGTTGACCAGAAGCAACAGCAGAAGACACTTGACCAAGGCGTCATGCAGTGAAACTGAACACAGAAGCATGTGGTTGGGAAGCAAACTTCTGATTACATAAGCCACACCTGTCTTTTAAAAGACATAAGATATATACATAAATACACGCATACATATAGACTAAGGTCCCACACAGCTTCAATGTACCAAATTCTGTACATAAACAAGGCAAGGTTCTAACTAAGAGTATGGTAGAAGAGACTTGCCGAAGGCGCCATGCAGTGAGACTGGAACATCAAGTGATGTTGATGTGAAATAAACTTTTTAACCACACAGCCAAGCAATGTTGGGAAAAATATTTATTTTAATAAGGGATCTGGGAAGTGAGAGAGAGAAGAATGATGTCAGAAGAGGTGCATGTAATCAATTGGAGTTGAAGTGAGGATGGCACAGAGCCAGCGAGTTCAAAGGAAGGAAATAAATGGCAGGAATGCAAGAGAACAAAATGCTTTTGATCGAGAGAGAAAAACGTGGATTGAGAAGAGCCAGCATTTGTGTTTACAGCCCTGTCAGAACAGAACGCTTCTCCTGTCTATCTAAACTATTTTTAGCTGTAATATATTTGATTTACTGAGTTGAGTAAATTTACATTTTCATTTAAAATATTGGAAATTACATGAAATTTTTTCTTTTATTCTCTCTCTTAATTTTTTTTTTTTTTTTTTTTTTTTTTTACAACTAGACTCCTTGTATTTTCAATTCAGCTAAATATAGATTGAAATAACAAAAATCTGAATTTTAGATAATTTTGTTAATATATATTTATCATGCAAAATTAATTTAAACTAAATTACAAAACTTAATTTGCATTAAATTTACATTTTTGCATGAATTGTTGAATTCTTTTTCTTTCTTTCTTTCTTTCATTTTTTTAAACAATTCTTCTCCTAAAATATCAACTAGTCAACCATGAAATGTAAATGGTATTTCCATTTCCAGTTTGGTTAAATTGCTGAAATACCTAAAATTAAATTTATTTTACTTTCTTATTTGGCATGATGGTTATTTTTATTTTCATGGTTATTTGGGTGGGTTGTACTGTTTACTCAGTCTGTTACCAAGCACTGAGACTTTAAACTTCATTGTCTCATATTTCAAACAAAGAAATAAGTCTATTAAATCTTTCAGCTTTTCCCTTTGTTATACCATTATGTATAAAAAAAACTCCATCACATTGTTAATGGCTTTTTAAGTGACTTCCAATATCAATAGGGTTATCATCATCACCATCATCTGGTTGAGCTTGCTCAAACATTTTTAACCCCCATATGCCATCCATCTTGGTCCTGCATCAGTTGGGAGAGGCCTTCGGGGAGGCATCCAGTGCTTCTGATGTGTTGGTCTACATACATTGTGCTCGGACAACCAGCTTGAGTACGACCGTACTTTGGCATCTATAGCAGTAGGTTACTTGCCAGCTCAGATTTAGCTCACCAGCAATGTCCTGCAAAGCACAAGCACCTTTCCCTTATAATGTTGGAATCATGCAGGACATTTCTATAGAGCTGTTTTTTGGTGTCCAATTGGTATTGATTTCATCAACGCTGAAAGGATGAAGCGCAAAGCTGACCGCAACAGAATTTGAACTCAGAACAAAAGAGTCAGAAGATGCATGCCACTGAACAATCATTTCCAATGCACTAACAATTCTACCAGCTCAAAATAGATTTTCCATTCATGCAATTCTTCTTTTCTTGTCATGACGTTGGACTAGCTTGAAAGTTGAAAAATCCACTTAATTATATATTAAGTGACGGCAATTTCTTCACACACACCCTTCACACCTTTACAAGCCTCACAGATGCTCTTTATACAGAACACTGGGCAATATAGCCATTTGATTTGCCAGAAACAGTAGTCAAATCACATACTATCATCTTAAAAACGAAGGTCACATTGGACAATGCAGTCCTATATATATATATATATATATATATATATATATAT
>NC_068999.1:48982989-48985114 GCF_001194135.2 Octopus bimaculoides
TAGATAGATAGATAGATAGATCTATATCTATCTATATCTATCTATCTATATATATGACTAGATAGATAGATAGATAGATCTATATCTATCTATATCTATATCTATATCTATATATATATATATATATATATAAATGAGATGGCCATGGTTGAATTGCTCTTGAATATAAGTCTACTCACAGAGGATGACGGTGGGGTGGAAGAGGGTTAGCAGCAACAGTAGAAGAGATCAGAAGTTCAAGCCAGATATAGAAAGAGATAGACAGTTGTAGAATGGTTTTGTTTTTGTTGTTTGTTGTTACTTTTACTTTCTGTATTTTCTTTCTTTTTAGTTGTTTTTAGTTTCAGTTTCCCAATAAATCTAACTGGAAAACATCTACCAGTTCTACTTATATTTCACGCTTGACTTATCAACATGTTAGGAGGAAGAGCATTCGACTATAAAAACACTTCATACAAATGTCCAAATCATAAAGTAAGCAATCCATACAAACTGTACATATTTGCAGAAGAGCTGTTAAGCTAAATGGAGTGTGCATGTGTGTGTGTGTGTGTGTGTGTGTGTGAGAGAGAGAGACAGAGAGGGAAAAGAGAAAAGAGAGAGGAAAGAGAGGAGAAAGAAAAGAGACTTTGGCTAAATTTATTCCATCCACTTCTCATACATGACATGGCATTAACAATGGCCCCAGCATACTGCCACTGTATAGGTCATATCTGGCTTACAGCAATGAGATATCACTGTAAATTTTAGTTGACTGTTGAAACCAAGCTGTCACTTTCACTAGACATATACCATATTAAAACAGTAAGAGAGACAGAAAGACAGACAGAGAAAGAGACAGACAGAGCACTGCACAGGTTTTGCTGTGTGGTAAAGAAGCTTAATTTACAACAACCACATAGTTCTGGGTTCAATCACAGTGCAAGGCATTTCATGTTTTACCTTCATAGTTCAAATTCCACCGAGGCTGACTTTGTCTTTCTTCCTTTCAGGGATCAATAAATTAAGTACCAGTTGAGTACTGGGGGGTCAATGTAATAGAGTTACTCCCTCCTTGAAATTGCTGGCCTTGTGCCAAAATTTGAAATCATCATCATCATCATTATATTATTATTATTTAGCACGCTGGACGAAATGCTTAACTACATTCTGAGTTCAAATTCCACCAAGGTTAACTTTGCCTTTCATCCTTTCAGGGTCAATAAATTAAGCAGCAGTTGTGTACTGGGGGTCAATCTAATCGACTGGCCCCCTCCCCACAAAATTTCAGGCCTTGTGCCTATAACAGAAAGGATTATCATTATTATTATTAACACTATCATCATTGAATAAGTGACAGAATCATTAGAGCATGGAGGGTGTGATGTTCTGTGATATGTTTTCTGGCTCTTTACGTTCTGAGTTCAATCCAGCCAGAGACAAACTTTTCCTTTCATCCCTCTGGGTCAATAGCATAAAGCACCAGTCAAGTACTGGGGTCAAAGTGATTTACTAAGCCCTTTTCTTTAGAATTATTGGCCTTGTGCCTAAATTAGAAATCATTATTATAACTATTATTGTTAGGGGTTTATTTTTCTGTTATTAGTAATTAAAGAAATGATCCAAATCTCTAAAAATGAAAAAAGAAAAGAAAAGGAAGAATTACCCTGAAAGAATTGATTCTTCAAAATATAAATAAATCCAACACAGAACTGGAATCTGAAGATAACGGTTTTAGCTTGAAGGAAGCCACCACCCCTCTGTTATTATATGGGAATGTAATAAATAAAGTGAAGAGAAAAAAAGAGGAATGACAACAGCAATTGAAAATCCCATAATTATTATCTACTTACGCAGAAACACACACACACAAAAAAAAAAATTTAGAAAAATGTTCAAAATCTTCCAGGTTTAAGGTTTCTCTGGATTTAAAAACCAAAGAAAAACTGAATGAAAATTAAAGAAAAAATTTGATTGCATTTTTTTTTTTTTCTTTCTTTACTGAATTAGTCAGAGAAGGATTGGCAAGGTCCTTGGCTTTTATTATGGTTTTTTCTGAGATTGTTAGGATGGGAATAAGGAGGACAAATACCTGATCCTGTATCTTGACAGTTGCTGGAGAAGGAAGCAGCACAATGAAGATACT
>NC_068999.1:48985560-48988670 GCF_001194135.2 Octopus bimaculoides
AATAAATGAAAACTGGTTGGAGTGATTCTGCAAATAGCCATAAAAAAGAGAACAAGGTGTCAAGTTGATTCTTAAGAAGACACTTATTCTCAGTTAGTAAGAGTCTTTTGCTCAAAGAACAGATCCTTCTCCCAGTACTGAATCTGTCAAAGAACTGGGAAGAGGAGAATCCTAATACAAGAGAAGAATTACTCTCCCATACCACTCACAGAAAAAAACTATAAACCTTATTTTCCATTATTAATTAAATTCTGAAAATGGTTTAAAAAAAAAATAAAATAAAATAAAATTGTTAGGAATGCAGTCCAGGTCTATAGTAGAAGACAGCAGTCCAAGGTGCCACACAGAGGGACTGAACCCAGAACCATGTGGTTGGAAAGTAAACATCTTAAGCACACAGTCATACCTGCTTTGATATGATTTCTGCAGCTAGATGCTCTTCCTAAGACCAAAATTATGTAAGATATACATAATTTAACCAAAAATAAAATACATATGGACAAATTCTCACAGCACATCTCTATGAGAGAAACAATGTGCAAAGAATGTAAAATTATGGTTGGGAGGAGTTACATGCTATTCCTTGAGCAATAAATCTGTGGGCCACATCAAGGCATTTTTCCAACTACATGTGGCCCCATAGATGTGTTTGATCACAACAACAACAACAACGAAAAGATCTACATTAGAACAGAACTGAAAATTTTTTAACTGATAGTCTAAAAGTACATTCATACAGCCATTTTGCTTTCACAGAAATGAATATTTCTTTAAGTAAATTGATTCCATATCATGAATTCTTGACTCATGTCTATTCTTATACTTCTATATGCTAACAAAATTATCTCTTACAATGAATAATGTTCTGTCATAATTAAATTAGATCTCAGTGGGATATTGAAATCAGGAACCATTTTCATGTAGAATTAAAAGAAAAAAAAAAAAAGAAAGGCAATGGGGAGTAGGAGGGCAATAATATCAAACATGTGATGCTGGAATATTGAAAGTTTGGGGCCGAATATGTGCTGCACTCAATGAAATATTTATACCAGTGATGATAACAATATTCTCCTTGCAAATGTTGCATGTCATATGTGACAATATCAATAGCTTAATTGTGACTGCATAATCAGATATGTTGATTGGCTCACGAAACGTATCTTTAGAAAGAGTGTATTTCAAAACTGGGAATATTTTAATATGTGTGTGTGTGTGCGTGTGCATGCCTATGCATGTGTGTGTCTGTGTATATACTGTATGTACATAAATATATACAGATGTATATATATATGTATTATAATGCATGTATATAAATATATGTCTACATATTTATATAAGTGCATATACATATGCATGTATGTGTGTATATATACATATGCAGACACACACACACAACACACATGTATGTACATATATATATAAATACATATGCACACACACAACACACATGTATGTACATATATATATACACACACACACACACACACACACATGTATATATATATATATATATATATATATACGTATGTGCACACACGAGTACATATGTATATAGATATATATATAAATATATATGCACACACACAATACACATGCATATATATATATATATATATATATATACACACACACACACACGCACACACACGCAGAGACACACACACATATATATATATATGTGTGTGTGTATGCCCACTGAGGTGTAAGAGAGAAATTTAAAATAATAATTTTTGCTTATGGCTTTCAGTACATCATCCCCACTCGCACCTTAACTCAACGTGCACAAATTCATGACATCGGCTCATTTGAGTTATTTCCCTTAATTTTTATTTTATTTCTTCAATTATGCAAATCATACCAGCAAAAATTATTCATAGCTTCATAACTTTTCCTGTATATCAAAATCTTTATCAACAGATCAAGCAAGGAGTAAAATATACTGTACTGATGAGGTCAAATAGGCTGAAACAAGTCAATAGTTGTCATTTACCTACAGAAAAAGATCCCAGTCTTTTTGTTTTCTTTGTCTAAGACACAAATTAATAATTAATAGTTTGCATGATGTACTCAATACTCCATCCATTAACACAAACACACACTTATTGGTAAGTGCTATTGTCTAGACCTGTAGGCCCTTGATGCAATTTATAACTTTTCCCAATGAATAATAATCTTTCTACTAAAGGCACAAGGCCTGAAATTTTGGGGGAAGGGGATCAGTTGATTGCATCAACCCCAGTGCTTCACTAGTACTTAATTTATAGACCCCTAAAGGATGAAAGGCAGAGTCGACCTTGGCAGGATTTGAACTCAGAATGTAGCAATGGGTGAAATACTGTTAAGCATTTCGTCCAGCATGTTAACGATTCTGCTAGCTTGCTGCCTTCTTCCAATTAATAACAATAATAACGATTTCAAATTTTGCCACAAGGGTAATGATTTTGGGGGAGGGGATGAGGTGATTACATTGACCCCCAATGTTCAACTGGTACTTATTTTATCAATCTCGATAAGATGAAAGGTAAAGTCGACCCTGGTGGATATATATATATATATATATATATATATATACACACACACACACACACACACACACACCTCACACAAACATACATCTCTACATGCATGTATAAATCCTGCTATAATACTTCAAATTTATCTATCTACACACAGACACACACACATATATACTCACACAAACACCATTATGCATATGCATACGTATTATTTCTTCAAGGGAAGGGAGGTGTGAGTGCGTGTGTGTGTGCGTGTATGTGTGTGTGTGCGTATGTGTGCACGTGTGTGAGTGAGTGTGTGTGTTTGTGCATATGTGTGTGAGTGTGTATGTGTGTGTGCATGTGTCTGGGGAATGTTACCTATAATGCTTCACAATGAGGATTTATTAATTAACACCTGCCAATGTTGTCTGAAATGCATATTCAGATGCTGATTATGAGAAGCTCCTGTCATGGGTGAATATGATTAATTCATTCTTCTATGAAATCATTTGACTTTTGCCACTGTCAGCCATCAAACTGCACATCGATTTACAATAAGGTAGCAATCTGCGCATTACACTGAAACTTTAAACAGACAGGCAAATAATTCTT
>NC_068999.1:48990031-48995743 GCF_001194135.2 Octopus bimaculoides
AGTTGTAGGGTAGGGGTGAGCAGGTAGCAAGGTACAAATCAGAGAAGAAACAAATCTGTAAGGCCTCTTTGGCGGAAGATATAAACCAGTCAATCGGTCAATCGGACATTACAGAGTATTTGGTTGGCTAGCCGGTTGGTTTGTTGGTGGCTGGCTGGCTGGGTGGACGGATGGGCGGGTGAGTGTCTGGATAGGTTGGCCGGCTGATTATATCTATTGATGTTGAAAATTCTTCCTGTAACACACACACACACACACACACGCACACACACACAATGTCTCCCTCTCTCTCTCACCTCTCACTACTTTGTCCAGCTTCTGAACAGCAAGAAAGAGTCCTTGAAATAAGATATATAAGTTATGAAAAGAGGCTTGATGAGAAGATGAAAGAGGAGATGGGTATGGTGTGGAGGGGAACCAACTTGAAATAAAGGCCCCGTGGGGGGTGCGGAATGGAGGTGGTAGGAAAAGTGGTCAAGAAATGACGAATGGTGATGGTGATGTTGGTGATAGTGGTGGAGGCTGTCAGCTTCATTACAACAACGACCAGGACAATTGTGATGAAGATGATAATTAATGACGATAATAATGATGGTGGTGATAGTTCTAAATAGTTGAAATTAGAGTTGCACAAGTAGTGGTGGTGGCATTGATCATGATGATGATGATGATGATCATAGTGGCGGCTGTGGTGGTGGTGGTGGTGGTGGTGATGATGAAGGTGATGATATTTGAAGATGATGATGGTGATGATGGTGGTGGTGGTGGTGATGCCGATGCCGATGGTGGTGATGATAGCTCTGGATTGTTGACACTAGAGTTGTACAGGTGGCGGCAGCAGTAGTGGTGGTGGTGGTGATTGTAAAGATGGTCGCTAGAGTCATATATTGTTGAGATGGTACTGGCTGGTAGTGATGGTGATTGTAGCGCCGATAATAAAAAAAAACGATAGTGACATGGGGAGGTGGGGGTAAGGAATTTCCAACCAAGAGGAAAAGAAAAAGAAGAAATGTTGACTACAGTATATAGCTTTACACGAGGAATTAGCTCATGGTGTCAGTGATTAGCAGAGGGTGTTGAATAATACTCAGATGACAGAGACATGATCACGCATGCATAGACATACATACACATGCACCTACGAGACTATACAATGAGATAGTAACATTAGAAGCAGTGGCATGGGTGAAGAAGATTGTATTGCAAGGATAATTGAGCATAATTACATTAACGGTAGACTGAAGGCATTCACATAATAGAAAAGTTACACATATATATTCACTTAGACATTCAATCACACACACACACACACAGATGTATACACATAAATGAAATAGATGTACGTAAATGCAAACATGTCTGTATATACTGTTGCTGTGTGTGTGTGTTCAAATGTATATAGAGGCCGCTGAGGTTGGGATGGAAACTTTTCGCAATGAGAAACCGCAACAGTAACAATATAGGTTGACTTCCTGGATATCACTTATCCCAAGGAGGGCCAAGACTCAGAAATGCTCATAACTCTGGTCTATCAGTTAATCCAGGTTTTATCTACAAACTGGAGAAATTTTGGAGAAATTGCAATTGGAAGAAAACATTCATGATGGGAAAATAATTGAGAAAACATACATACACACACACACACACACACACACACATACACAAAGGCAGCAAGCTGGCCGAATCTTTAGCACGCTGGGCAAAATGTTTAGCGGTATTTCGTCTGCCACTACATTCTGAGTTCAAATTCCGCTGAGGTTAACTTTGCCTTTCATCCTTTCGGGGTCGATTAAATAAGTACCAGTTATTTAATCTCACAGCTAGGCTCTCTAATATATACGTGTGCTTGCATGTGTTTCTAATAATTGTGTCATTCAATACATCCATATATAATGATTTATCTCAATCCATTCTATTGCCTTATCTATTATTTCCCTTAATTCAGTCGGTTTTTTTTTATTTATGCAAATTAATGCAAATTATTTATAACCCTTTTCTATCTTTTCTCTTTTACTTGTTTCAATCATTAGACTGTGGCCATGCTAGGGCAGCACCTTGAAGACACCAGCATTTGCATTTTGTTAAGCCAGGTACTTATTCTATCATTTTCTTTCTGCTGAACTGTTAAGTTACAGGAATGAAGACACACCAACATCAGTTATCAAGCAATAGTGTGGAACAAACACAGACTCACAGACAGACAGATACACACACACATACACACACACAACAGGCTTTTTTCAGTTTCTTTCTACAAAATTCACTCACAATGCTTTGGCTGGTCTGAGGCTATAATAGAAGACACTTGCCGAAGGTGCTACACAGTGGGACTGAACCCAGAACCATGTGCAACAAGCTTCTTACCACACAGCCATGCATGCAACCCTATGTTAAAAAAAAAAAAGAAGAAAAGTTATGTTTATTTATCAAGTTTGATTGATCATGCAGCTTTCACTGAGCTGATAAGGTACAGCAAAACCATCAAAAAATGTCTCTCGTTGTCACCATATCTACTTAACATCAAATTTTTCCCTCAGATATAAGAATTAATAATTTATTTGAATCCATTCTTAATTTACTAACTGTACCTTCCTTTTCTTTGTGAGTTGCTAACAAATGCTGCTAGTTTTTGCTTCCTCTTTCTTTTTTAAAATTTTGTTTCTCTATGATGAAAATTTTAATTCATTAAACACTTATTTTTGTGTGTATGGCATTCAGTCATTCAGTGCATCCATACATACTTGACTTATTTCAATCCATGCCATTGGCTTATTTCTGTTATTGAGTTATTTTCCCTAGCTCTATTTATTGTTTTTTTTTTCTTTTATTAATCAATATATATAGCTTATGGCAAATGCATATAAATGTGTGATAGAGTTATCTATGCATGGCATAGATTTAAGAAAGAACTAGATTCCAATATGATATATACATATACATATTCTTACACACATGTATATACATACACATATATATTCTTTATACACTTGTATACTTATACAAACATATATTACATCACACACACACACATTCTTATATACATATATACTTATACAAGCATACATATATATACACACACACACACAGAGCAAGAGAAGGTATGTAAAGTACATTAGTGTATATTTTACAGAGTGCAAAAATTAGCTGAGTTTCACTTCAAGCTGAGTTGTACACAGCCCAGCCCAAACACAGAGATGATCTATATCAGAAGTATGTAGAATCTGTGATACATGTTTTCCTACAGAATATATGTTTTCGATTCCTGGACTGGGTTATGTGATGTTTTCTTGAGCAAAACACTTCCTTTCACATTGCTCCAGTCCACTCAGCCGTAAATGAGTCCCAGCAATATAACTGGGAAGTTAACCATGTGATGGATAAGCATCCTTTTCAGGGGGACAGTGTTGTAATCTCAGCTGCTTATATGTAATAAAAATCAGGTTGAGCTATGGCCTTATGAGACTTAGGGCCAAAAACAGGCCCGTTATGGCCACCTCTTTAGCCTTTACATGTGCCACCGGCACAAGTGCCAGGAAGGCGACGCTGGGCACAGGTGCCATCACAATTTCGCTTTCGCTTGCCCCAACAGGTCTTCACAAGCCGAGTTCCGTGTCCAATGAAGGAGATGATGTTGGCATGGATGCCAGTTGTCGAATTTAGTTTGATTTCAATTTCACTTGCCTCAACAGGTCTTTGCACATATATATATATATATATACATATATATATATATATATATATATATATTATAGTTCAAATTTACAGAAAGCAAAAGATGAAGACAGGTGAGGGAACAACCAATTTGTTTATTAGATCCGTGCATGTCTGTCTCATCTCTGTTTACCAAGATAAGACTCTCAGTAACAGCCTCTGCTCTCTTATCCAGTTTATTCTTATTTCAATAATCATATTCACTTGACGGTTTATTGATATCATCAATTCACATGTCTTAGGCAATGCACTGTGTGTGTGTGTGCTTGTGTGTGTGTGTGTTTGCTTGTGTGTGTGTGAGAGAGAGAGAGAGAGAGAGAGTGAGAGAGAGAGTGAGAGAGTGAGAGAGAGAGTGAGTGAGTGAGAGTGAGAGAGAGAGGGAGAGTGAGAGAGAGTGAGAAAGAGAGAGTGAGAGAGAGAGTGAGAGAGAGAAAGAGTGGTATTCTTTTCATTATAGGATGAGTTGATAAAGGAAGAATAAAAGTACAAATGACATGATTGGTATGATGATGATGATGGTGAATATGATGGTGATGAATATAATGATGATGATGATGATGATGACAATGGTGGTGGTGGTGGTGGCAATGGTGAGAGGTAAAGAAGGTTAGGATGTAAAAAAAACAAAATTAATTTCCAGTCCCCATTGCAGTTTCTCTTCTGTATGACCTTAATGTATGCATAATGTCAAGCCTGTACACACACATATACATATATGTGTGTGTGCGTGTGTGTATATATATTGGGAATATATACATTCGTACTTATAATTAAACACAAAAACACACATGTATTTGCATCAATCTCTCTCATATAATATATATATATATATATATATATATATATATAAACATACACACACACACACACATACAAACTATCAATTAGCAATTTGTTGTACTTCAGTTTTTGGTCTTTTGGTTTTTTTTGCTCATTTTTTTTCTTCGTCTCTCGAACCAAACGAAGAATATTTCTAATGAGACAATCCACCTTTGGGAAAATATTAATGATAACAACACCAATAATAATAATAATAATAATAATGATAATGATAATGAGTAATTTTGATTTTGATTTCGGATATGCCCTAACATTAGTTGAGAGGTGCATAAGAAAATTACCAGTAAAGCTATGAATGAGTCATACAAGAGTATTATGGAAGAAAAAAAAGGGGGGGGGGTTCAAGAATTGTCAAGTCTGGAAGAACTGGAAACTCCATGTGTGCAGATGAAGAATTCATCATCGCGCTCATCATTACAGTAAGCAATCCTCGTTTTCATTATCATCATCATCACTATTATGATCATTACCATCACCAAAATTAATATTATCAATGACGTCAGCAGACATCATTATCATCAGACTTATTGACTTATTATCATCTCCAACACTATCATCATCATTATCAACATCATCGTCACCCTCAGCACTACTGGTATTAGTGCCCACCACCACCACCACCCCAATCCTGCCACGTTTAATAACAACAATAACATTGTCTCTTGTATTATTTCTACTGACATCATCCTCAGCATCATCATCATCACAAAATACACCATTGTCTTCAACATTAGTGTCATTCTAATTAACAGTACGGCTATAATCATCATCATCATCACCACCAAAAATGCTTAACTATACACCACTATAACCAGAGCAATTAAGTAGGATCTGGGTATGCACACATGACTATGTATGCACCCCGGTGTGTGTGTGTGTGTGGGCATGCATGTCTGTGTGCACATGTACAACACACATGGTGCGTCATCATTACAAAGTGTATAGAATTTCAGCAAAAACGACAAAATTATAAACAAGAAACTCCATACCCCCCACCTCCCTCGTGTAGCTCTTTGTAATTGTTTTTGCGTATGTGTGTGTACATAAATACACAGACACTAACACACATTCACACACAAACATTAAGCACGTACACACAATATATAAACACAACACACATACATAAATATACACACATACATATATATATATACACACATA
>NC_068999.1:48995847-48999647 GCF_001194135.2 Octopus bimaculoides
AAATACATACACACATACATATATATATATATATATACAGACACATATATATACACACATATATATATATATATATATATATATATATGTGTGTGTATATATACACATACATATATATATACAAATACATATATATATACAAATACATATATATATACACATACATATATATATATATAAATACATATGTTCATACACATGTATATACAAACACACATACACACACACACACACACACACACACACACACACATATTGACATGTAAACAAAAAATTATATTGTTTAGTTGTTGCATCAAGTTGATATGGATCAATATGTTTACAAATAAATGTCAATGTTCATTTGTTTTATCGTGACCATTGTTAGAGGCACAACGAGTATGGTGTGTCTAATGCATATTTCATAGTCTTTTTTTAAGTAACAGAGTGGTCTGAGGAAGAACTGGACCATATATGGTACATAGGGTTCTCTCAGAAGTCTTGTTTGTGAGCGAGAAGGTCATGAGAGAGAGAGAGAGAGAATGAGCTGAAGGAAGAACAAAACAACCGGTAGAAGATAAGGAATAAAATGATGTGGAAGAAGAAATGAAGAAAAATATTCTAATTTTGGTACAAGGTTGGCAGTTTTGAGGCAAGGAGAAAATCAGTTACATTGAAAATCCAGTACTTGACTACCATTCATTTTATTGACCTCAAAAAGATAAATAGCAAAGTCAACCTCAGCAGAATCTGAACTCAGAACATACGGAGTCAGAAGAAATGCCACAAAGTATTTTGTGTCATGTGCTAATGATTCTGTGGAGCGGTTTGGCATTAGAGGAAACAAGAAAATTGCAGCAAAGCTGGTGTCAGACATGACATGCAGACCATCATACAACTTGCTTGACATTGCATTTTTATTCTTCTGTTCCATTTCATTTTGACATGTGTATTGTGTTTTATTCTTCTTTTCCATTTTACAGATTCAGTGTGCACATTTGCATTGCGTGTTCATACTTCTCTTTCCGGTTTTTACTCAAGACTCTTTACAGATCACAATCACCTCAGGAACTTGTGTCCATGAGGAGCACTTTACACTTTCAATGGTTGTGGAAAAAAAAAATGAAGAAGAAATGAGGAAGTAGTAGGCGGAAAGAGACATAGGAAAATAATGAATACAGTTAAAAGACAGAGAGAGTGAAAATGTGATAACAGAGAGAATAAGGATGAAGAGAGGACAATTATTAGTGTTTAACCCTATGTTAGCTCAAATCAAGTAAATCTATGATCAAAAAGTTTAGCACCAGATCATCATGTCTTCAAAGATGATATGAAGATGATGCGGAGAAAATGGAAGATGGAGCAGAGGAGAAGGGAAAATAAAAATAATAAAATGCATGACCACAATGATTGAGAAATTAGATGATGGACTACTGGCCTTTTGGTTAAGATTCTAAAACTTAGCTACAGTAAAACAATGTAGTGTTCTCATTCATTAGGACAGCTGGCACACCACTTATCAAAGTCTGTTTAGCAAATAGTGCTGGTGCCATGTTAAAAGCACTGGTGCTGGTGTCACATAAAAAGTACCAAGTACACTCTGTGGGGTGGTTGGCATTAGGAAGGGCATCCAGCCATAAAAACCATTCCAGAACAGACAATTGAGCCCTTCCTGATGCTCACCACTTTACAACATGTGCTGGGTGCTTTTTTTTTTCATGCCATCAACATTATTGAGGTTGCCATGCCACTTAACAAGATTAAAAACTCTAGGTCTTGAGTGGTGCAACTTTATGTTAGGAGAAGAGGAGCAGAAAGAGGTAAAATATGAGAGAAGGAGGCCGGAGCAGAACAGGTTTCTTGGCATAGAAGAGTTACACAACTCCCTATATTTTAGAAGAGAGGGTGGGATTGATTGGGTGGAGCTGGAAAGGGATCTAAATATTGGTGATGAGGGATCAGGATGGATCTTCACAGTATGAGGTGAGAAGTACTTGTGACGATATACAAAAAACATCGAAGTATCAATTTAGACAAACAGAAACATTTTCATTCTTTAAAAGAGTTATTCTTTTATGTAAGAAAGTATTTAGAAATGACAAAAAAAATAATAATAATAATAATAATAATAAACCAATTCAGACCAAGATAGGATGAAAATAGAATTATCGAATTGTATTGCATTTTAACAGTGACCTTTTACAGTAGCCAAACAATTATAACCAGAGAAAGGTCACCGTGAAAATAATACAAAACAGATGTAGACTTGATTTAAATAATAGAGATAAATTTAGTTGTTGCTGTTTAGCCCTGGTCAACTCTGATTGGGCAGACATAGTCAAAGACGTTCCAGCCATGACTAACCTGTCTTAATTTTTATTCTATTTAACCACTGGGCCATTGCACCTCCACTCTAGACATATAATAACACTCAATAATGATTGGAGATAAGATTGATGAAAATGCAGCAGAAATATTAACATTCAGAAATGTTTCATTTCCAAAAATGCAGTTAATTAGTTCAAAAATTATAATCTTAGAAATACTTGTGTTAAACAGACAGTAGAAGGAAATTAAAACATATACAAAAAGAAAAATGCAATTAAGTGGGTTTTTTTTCATCAATTTTTACATACTAACATGGTTAGGATTGGTTTCATTCAATTAATATATTTGCATATTGATTAGAGAACTTATTGCTGTTGTTTAGTCCAGGTCAACAGGCCTATGGTCAAACATGATTCAGCCATGATGAAGTCATCTTTTTTTTTCATTATCTTTTAAGACAGCAGGCTGTAGTTTCGGTGGATTTTGGCTGTTATTTCTGCTATTTGTAGCCAGTTGCACAAAATATAAAAATTTGAGCACATTTTATACAATAAGAATAAAAAAGGTAGAAAGATAGAGTAAATGTAGGCATAGGAGTGGCTGCGTCAAAAGTAGCTCGCTTACCAACGACATGGTCCTGGGTTCAGTCCCACTGCGTGGCATCTTGGGCAAGTGTCTTCTACTATAGCCTCGGGCCGACCAAAGCCTTGTGAGTGGATTTGGTAGACGGAAACTGAAAGAAGCCCGTCATATATACGTGTGTATATATATATATATATATATATATATATATATATATGTATGTGTTTGTGTGTCCGTGTTTGTCCCCCCAACATCGCTTGACAACTGATGCTGGTGTGTTTATGTCCCCGTAACTTAGCGGTTCGGCAAAAAGAGACCGATAGAATAAGTACTAGGCTTCTAAGGAATAAGTCCTGGGGTCGATTTGCTCGACTAAAAGGCGGTGCCCCAGCATGGCCACAGTCAAAAGACTGAAACCAGTAAAAGAGTAAAAGAGAAGAGAGAAAGTAGGCATGAGTTTGATGAATACAGAACAATGAAGGAGAATGAGATATTGAGAAAATGATAGAAAGAGGAACAAGAAATGAAAGAGTGAGAGAGAGAGAGAGAGAGAGAGATGGCCAGAAAGACAAAGAGAGAGGGAGAGAAAGAAAGAGTGTGAGAGAAAAATATGAGACTGTGTGGCAGGGAGGGGGTGTTTCTCGTGTGAGGAATGAGGAAGATGTATGATTGACGAAATAGATAAGCTGTAAATGCAAACTGTGATTGCTGTTAAAATATAAATGTTTACAGTGGTTCTTCAACACCATCTTTAACTTCCCAATGATCAGATGAACAGGACAATAATAATAATAATAATAATAATAATAATAATAATGATGATGATGATGATGATGATGATGGTGGTGGTGGTGGTGATGATGGCGGATGGGGACGGATGATGGGGGGCAATGACAGTGGTGATGATGATG
>NC_068999.1:48999657-49000437 GCF_001194135.2 Octopus bimaculoides
TCAGATAAAGCAACAGGCAAGTTAAGTCCAATTCTGAAAGACTGAGCAAACATAAGTATTAAGGAGAAATACAAAACAAATATAAAACAGTAAATATGGAGCAGGGAATAAATAAACACACACACACACACACAATTACATACCTGTACACACACATACATACATATAAAACTAGTTTCTTACATGGCAGATATGATGGGAGTCAGAAGAATCTGGGGTAAAACAAGTAACAAAAAGATAAGCGAATAAAGAGGAACATATTAAGAGTAATGGATTGAAAAAAGAAAAAAAACATTGACAGATCCTTAGAATACGAAAAAGCAACCATATCAAAACATAAAGGATCTGAGATTGTTGTTAGGAGCCCACAAAGTGAAAAATATGCTCTAGATGGATATCAGCTGTCCACTTGATGCTAGCTATCATCATCATCATAAGTGTCCATATTGCCAGTTGGAATGGGTTGGATGATTTGACAGGATTTGACATGTCAAAGGACTATGCCAAGCATCACTGTCCATTCTGGTATGGTTTCTACAGCTGATGCTTTTTTCTAACACCAATAACATATGTGTTATATTCTTTTATTTGTTTCAGTCATTTGACTGCGGCCATGCTGGAGCACTGCCTTTAGTCAAACAAATCGACCCCAGGACTTATTCTTTGTAAGCCTAGTACTTATTCTATCGGTCTCTTTTGCCAAACCGCTAAATTATGGGGACGTAAACACATCAACATCGGTTGTCAAGTGATGGTGGGGAGGATAAACAGAGAGACACA
>NC_068999.1:49000562-49001424 GCF_001194135.2 Octopus bimaculoides
TATATATATATATATTTAACAGGCTTCTTTCAGTTTCCGTTTTCCAAATCCACTCACAAGGCTTTGGTCGGCCCAAGGGTATAGTAGAAGACACTTGCCCAAGGTGCCACACAGTGCGACTGAACCCAGAGCCTTGTGGTTGGTAAGCAAGCAACTTACCACACAGCCACTCCTGTGCCTATATACATACACACACATACTTATAAGTATACATAAATTGTAATAATATGGATATATGACATTAGTTTATTTTTAGGTGCATACATGGGGGGAGAGAGAGAGAGAGAGAGAGAGAGAGATCATAGCTCAAATTTCCTTTCATTCATCTTCCTATTTTGTGTATATGTATATGCACGATATACACACAAGATGTGTACAAATTCATACATACAGAAAAATTCACACACACACACACAAATACCTATATATATACACCTATTTATCTGCTTTTTACTTTTTGCTTTGCTCATTGGGGATTTAAGGCTTTGTTTGTTTTCGGAGGAAAGGAAGGATCCATGAAACTATAAATCTGGTTACTAAATAGCTCAACATGCTGCTTCATATTTCAACCACATATACATAAATACATATATATATATATATATATATATATATATATATATATATATATACATACATACACACACACACATACATTCACAGACATATACATACATGTGTGTACCAACATACATATTGAACAAAATACATGATACAAAAAAAATTCCTAAACACCCTATACACACCTCAGAGATATATATTAATGCATCAAGATTCAGAAATAGATAAACGTACATAAGCCAAAAAGAAAACAAAATAAAGAAAACAAAAACAAAATGAAGTGAAAAAATATATGTGAGGG
>NC_068999.1:49002524-49003439 GCF_001194135.2 Octopus bimaculoides
GAGAGTAATGTGATGTTTAGGTTGAACATCCATAGATCAAGACATCTGCAGGTAAAAAAAAACGTAAGGCAGGGAGACAGAGAGACGAAGCTGATCTCAACAGCTGCTCAACCTGTTGTTTTAAACAACAGCTTAACTGTTCCCTAATTCAACAGCTTAATAGCCTGCTAATCAAACCTCACCTCACTTCAAAAAAATAATAGTAATCCAAATACCTTTGCTGACTTGGAATTAGATAATTTGTTTCCAATTTTGAGACAAGGCCTGGGACTTTGCAGGAGAGAGCAAGTCGATTACATCAACTCCAGTACTCGAATGGAACTTTAGTTTATTGATTCCAAAAGGGTTACACTCACAAGATATGGGTCAACTGTAGGCTATAGAAAATGACACTTGCCAAGATAACAGACAGGGGGATCAAACCCAGGGCCTCATGATTGCAAAGCAAACTACTTCACCACTTGGCTATACATTTTTCCTTTATCCATCACGAAGATGTATATTAATTGTGTGACATTAAAGCACTTCTGGTCTATTTTTGCACTACGTATCAATATAGAAAGAAAAATACTCTTAACAGAACATATATTTATGTTGGAAAAGATGTTCAAATTAGTATCATTAAGAACACACAGAATACCTTATTTTAGATGAAATACATCAGATAACATCGGGGGAAAAATAAGTATGCACACAATTTTACACACACACATCAGTTTTTCCTTCTCTCTTCTTTGTCTACTTCTAATTACAGTTATGTTCCTCTTTTTAACTGATGTCTCATTCATATAAAACAAAGCTTCCAATAATTTATTGAGTGCTATATATATATATATATATATATATATAGTACATATATATGCATATACTCATTTATTATTTGTATTATATATATATATATGTACATAATTATGC
>NC_068999.1:49003449-49009344 GCF_001194135.2 Octopus bimaculoides
TTGCATTGAGCTATTTTTTTTTTTGCCTTGCCTGTAAATCGGTGTGTGTGTGTGTGTGTGTGTGAGCGCGCGCGCGTGCAGCATAGTGGTGGGCTTAAGAAGTTGGCTTCCCAACCATGTATCTTCTGTTTCAGCGCCACCGCATGGCATCTATGGTAAGTGACTTCTGTTATAACGTTTCTGTCACAAAAGGCCAATGCACCAGTCCACAATCCCATCCTAGTAACCAACAACTTGGCAGAGGTGGACATCAAAACTGTCCCTCACCTTCCCTAAAGCCTAAACCTTGCACCCTGTCACTTCTGTTTGTTCCCCAAGCTGAAAGAGAAGCCTCTGTTCCCTTGTATTATATGACTTTTGTCTCCCTATTTTTTTTAGGCTAAGTTCTAAATAGGTGAATAAACTCTACATGTGTGTGTGTGTGTGTGTGTGTGTGTCTATTTCCTTTCCCTACTCATAAATCTAATCATGCACATGTGTATGTGTTTTATATATACATATATGTATGTATGTATAAATGCTTGTGTATATTAGCATATATTTCTTTATACTTGTACATTTCTGTGTGTGTGTGTGTGTGTGTGTGTGTGTGTGTGTGTGTGTGTGTGTGTGTGTGTGTGTGTGTGTGTGTGTGTGTGTGTGTGTGTGTGTGTGTGTGTGTGCATGTGTGTGTGTGTTAATGTGTGCATATATATATATACATGTATTTATATATATCTATACATACACATTTATTTATATATATACACACACACACATATATATATATATACACACATACATATATACACATGTATTTATATATACATATATACACACATATATACATGTATTTATATATACATATATGTGTGTGTGTGTGTGTGTGTGTGTGTGTATATATATATATATATATATATATATATATATATATATATATATATATACTAAACATGCTGGTGTGTGTGTGTACACAAACACACACACATATATTTATATATATATATGCTTTATTGCTTATATTACTTTTTTCTTCTTTTTTTACTTTTTGAGGTGGAGGTGACGGTTGGTGGCGGCAAGAACCAAAATTATTCGTAAAACTCAGGAAGCGCAATTCTGTTTGACATCAATAATTGCAATAGGTGCTGACAGTTTGCTGCTAAGTGGCAAGACACACCAATTAGCAAGTGCAAGAATGTCATCTTGAAAATAAGTTCCAGAGAGTTCTGGCATGTCAGAAGACGGATAGCTCAATACCATGGGTGGATAATGGTAAAGCGCGAGAGCGGAATAAATAAAAGCACTAATTATGGCATGAAAATAAGGGATCTGAAAAAGTCACAACACGCTGAGTCAATGAGAGTGTTGACAAAACTGGTAGAGCATCAGCTAAAATGGCTGTGCTATTTTTGAGTTACATCTTTTACTTGTTTCAAGGGGCATTACCTTGAAAGAAATCAACCCAGGTACTTTCCTTTTTGTTAACCCCTTTAGCATTTAAATTATTCTGTTAAATGTAATGCTTGTTTATTCATATTGTTTTGAATTAGTCGTGCGTTATCTCGTAGCTTTGCAATTTTGATGATGTGATTAATTATTTTTAGAATGACATTGTAGAGTAAGTGTGAGAGGCCTGATCTAGCTTGTCTGAACATTAAAAACAGAAAGAATATCTGAGCCTGATATGACTGGTTTAAATGCTAAAAGGGTTAACTCTGATACTGATTCTATCAGTCTCTTTTGCCATATCGCTAAGTTACAGAGATGTAAACAAACCAACACCGGCTGTCAAGCAGTTGAGGGAGGGAACAAATACAAACACACACAGGTGTATGTATGACAAGCTTCCTTGTCTTGTCTTCTTGTCTCATAACAGCATTCACTCAGGAGCGGGTTAAGCTGGCTCCTATTGAGCTCATGATGTCATGGGTCAAGGCAGTCCACGCACGTCTGTCAGTTCCTGATTCTGCAGCATGTTGAAGCTAGTCCCAGTTCCAGTGACAAACGCCAAAGACTCAAGTTTCCATCTATCAAACTCCTCACTAACAAGGCATTAGCTGGTCTGATGCTATATAGTATAAGACACTTGCCCAAGGTGCTACATGGTGGGGCTGAACTTGAAACCAACATGGTTGCAAAGCAAACATCTTAACCACACATCTATGCCTGTGCCTTTACATTCTGAGTTCAAATCCTACTGAGTTCAACTCAGTCTTTAATCCTTCTGGGGTCAATAAAGTTTCATACCAGTAAAGTCCTGGGATTAATTTAGTATTTCTACAAGAAATGATGATGGTATTTTGTCTTGGATATGTTCTAGTCTCACACAGTTAGTTTTTCTCCTTCCCTTTCTGAAAACTCTCCTGGCAGCTATTCTCTCCAACTAGGTAAACTGAAGCAAGAATATTTAATTGTCATGTTCAGAGCAAAATAGTAATAACGATAATAATAAATAAATTAATATTTTAAAAACAAAAAAAAAAAACATATAAAACTGCCTGCAGTGGAATATAAAATGTATTTGTAACTGAAAAGGCCGAGGGTATTGTTGGGAAGATATTTGGATAGTTCTGTACAGTTCTTTATTCCAATTCCTCTCACAACTGACTGCTGATCTACTAATGGTGGAGAGTAATTTAGTGCAGTAAAATGAATTAACAAAAAAAGAAAAAAAAAGTATATTGAAATACATAGTCGATGCAATAACATCTTCAAAACAACAACAAAAAACAATCAGAATTATTATCGTTGAAACTATCTCGTTAATCAAATTTCATAACAAGAGGAAATTTGATATTTTTAGTTATTTGATCTTTAAGTATTTGGTGAACTTTTCACACACACACACACACACAATAATAATATACACACTCGCACATACATATACACGTACATCCAATCATCTACAAGCTCACAAACTCTCTGCAAATACAAACTCTAAAGAACCTATGCACATACAGTTACAAGCAATTATACACATACCTTGAAGCACAAGTCAAAATTACGCATGCATGCATGCATACACATTTAAAGACACACACACAACCAAACAGGCAGCATACACACATACCCTCAACACATTTATTACACAGATTGTGCCTACCCACATACCTCCTAAGCACATGTAAAAAAGTTATGCACGAGCACACACCCACACACTCACCTATACAAGACAGAGCCGGGTATCAGCAATGCTGTCATCTTAGAACAAATTATTCTATTGAGACTAATTAAAGAGAGATGCAGGGCATAAAGCAAAAATTGCATTTTTCACTAAAAAATATTATATAAATAAGAGGTGCAGTCAGGCTGTGTGGGTAAGAAGTTTGCTTCCTAACCATGTGACCGAGGGTTCAGTCCCACTGCATGGCACTACTATAGCCCCAGGCAGACCAAAACCTTGTGAGTGGATTAGGGAGACAGAAACTAAAAGAAGCCCATCAAATATGTATAGGCATGGCTGTGTGGTAAGAAGTTTGCTTCCCAACCACATGGTTCCAGGTTCAATCCCACTGTGTGGCACCTTGGGTAAGTGTCTTCTACTATAGCCTCAGACCAACCAAAGATTGGATTTGGTAGACAGAAACTAAAAGAAGTCTGTCATGTGAGTGTGTGCATGTGTGTGTGTGTATATATATATATATATATATCATCATCATCATCATCATCATCATCGTTTAACGTCCGCTTTCCATGCTAGCATGGGTTGGACGATTTGACTGAGGACTGGTGAAACCGGATGGCAACACCAGGCTCCAGTCTGATTTGGCAGAGTTTCTACAGCTGGATGCTTTTATGTGGCACTACACAGGTGTTTTATATACCTATGTGTGTATGTCTTTGTATATGTGTTCATTCCCTACCACAATTTAACAACTGGTGCTGGTATGTTTATATCCCCGTGACTTAGCCTTTTTGGCAAAAGGAACTAATAGCAAAAGTACCAAGTTTATATACTGGGGTCCACGGCAGTACCCCAACATGGCCATAGTTCAGTAAAAGACAGTAGGACATGTGACTTGAAGGAAATTTAGCTGCTTTGTCTAGTAGGTTTAAGAACCGTATAGAAGCTTCCTTCACTGACTCATGCAGTATGAAAGTGGACTGAATAATTGCTTCTGTGAGAGATCTCGAAAACTTCAGGTGTGTCTAATAAATATACTTAATCATGTGACTAGCTGTAAAGTAAAACTCAGTGACTGTGAAGAATTGTTCAACTGACTGCTGATTAAGTTCTGTTTGCAGTTTGGAAAGACAGCAATTTAAGAATTCTTTCAGAAGAATTTAACGCTACATTGGCAGTAATAAATTTGGCAATATCGAGAATAACATTGATTAGGTCTAGCTTGTCTTGTATTAGCGTTAACTGGCGCTAGATTTTCTCAGAGGTAGTTCCAAATGTCTATGTGAACTTGGATGATTAGAGAAATGTTCTCTGCATTCATTTACCCTTGTAATATATAACAAAGATCTATCAAGGCTGTGATCTAGAATTATGTGGAAATGTGATAGAATTATGTGTACATATCATTTTATTGTACTCAGGACTAAGACATCGGTCCTTAAAAATAAACCAGTCTGGAAACAGCTTTTATCTTAGCACTCTACATAGTCTGAACAATCAATTAATCAACTGGAAAGCCACAGAGAGCAATTGATTCAATTTAACATGTAATTTTGTAATTGCTTATAACTCTTGTGAAGGCATGTGGGCTTTTGGCTGTGATATTGGATTCACGATCCTTAGATCATGAGTTCAATCCTTGCACTAGGCAGCACATTCTATCTTTAAGCAAAATATTTCATTTCAAGTTGCTCCAGTCCACTCAAATGAAAATATGTACCAACAACAGCTAAATGTTAACCATGTGAGGAATTATCACCCCGTCCAATGGAGAAGATTTGAACTCTCAATCACCTAAACACCTCAGAAAATTGCATAAGCTCAGCAAACTGAGCTCAAAGCAATGCTTGTTTGTTTTGTTTTTGTTTAAATTATTTTTGCTTTTTAATTCCAAATCAACTCCAATCAAGCAGACCTCTGATCAAAAATGATCCAGCCAAGATGAAATAGGTTTTTCCCCAATATATGTAGGCCTAGATTATCAAGCAAATCACCTCTTTGCTGTTTTTTTTTAAGACAGTAGAATGTAACTCAAGGGAGATCTGTCTACTGTTTCTAGTAGAATGATCAACTACTCTTCTTGCTAGTTTTAAAATGTAACCGCTTATTTATGCTATTCATTCTACCTTCTGCATTTAACTGCTAAGCTTTATCAACCCAAATATCAAAACATGTGCCAGGATATAACAATAAAAAGAAAATTTATTCTGCTATATTTCCTTATATGTTTACTTACTCTTGTCTTTCGACAGCCGACTAATTTAAAGCTGATACGATGGCATTCTCTCATGCTTATCAGAGAATATTGAATTCTTATTTGAAAACATGTTTCCAGAACAACTAAACAAACTGCACCACTAAGAAGATATAAACATCAATTTATTATGTGTGCAGTGTATGTAATGCCTCCCAAGCTGGTTACAAAAGCAATATCTACAATTAAATAAAATATCATCAGCAGCAGCAGCGTTTTAGTGTCCATTTTTCCTTGTTTGCATGGGTCACACAGAATTTTATTGTGGTGGATGTTCTTTTGCCAACCTTCACTGATTTCCAATTAATATTTCCCTATGGCTAGACATGATTTCACAGAAGATTGGAAACAAAGGAAGCTACTTGCATGACAGCAACACCCACATACACATACATAAATATACATATATATACATGTATATGTGTGTGTGTGTGTGTGTGTGTATGCATGCATGCATGCATCTCTATATATGTACATGTATCTGTCTATACATATATATATATATATATATATATATATATATATATATATATATATA
>NC_068999.1:49009354-49011202 GCF_001194135.2 Octopus bimaculoides
TGGGGTCTGGTGCAGCCCTCCAGCTGGCCAGCCCTGGTCAAACTGTCCAACCCATACCAGCATGGACATTAAATGATGATGATGATGTATCTATGTATATATATATATATATATTTATTTATATATATATACATACAATACATATATCTATATATATATATATACATATAGAGAGATTGATAGATACATAAGTACATTTATTATGTATAAATAAATATATATGCACACACACACACACACACACACACACACACACACACACACACACACACACACACACAAAACTGTAAAAATCTGTAAACCTTTCCAGAAGTTTATCATTTAAGTATATACAAGCATGTCTAGATATGCATGTGTATGCATGAAAATGCATACAAAAGACAAAAAATACAAATCTGCATGTAGATATACATACATACATACAAAAATATCCTGTTGATATTGTTGATATTTCAATGAAGGAAACTTAGCTCTAGGTTAGAAACCAGATCTTTCTCTATTGACAAGAAACCTTGAAATGAAACTGAATAATGACATACATACATACATACATATATATATGACTGACCTCTTTCAGTTTCTGTCTAACAAGGTTTGGCTGGCCAAGGGCTATACTTGTTTTTCTAAATGCGACAAGCAGGCAGAATTCTTAGCATGCCAGACAAAATGCTTAGCAGCATTTTATCCATCTTTACGTTCTGACTTCAAATTCCATTGAGGACCTTTCATCCTTTTGGGGTCAACAGAAAAAGTACCAGTTAAATACTGGGGTCGATGTAATCAATTAGACCCTTCCCCCTAATTTCAGGCCTTGTACCTATAGAAAAAAGGATTATTACACTTTGGAAACAACAAAAAGAGTTTTTCTTTTTTTTTTTTTTTAAATACAGAGAAAAAGATTCCCAACATTTATCAACAAGTACATTTTTTTTTCTGCCTTCTCTTTTAAAATTTAATTTAAGGTTTGCTTCTCTAAGAAATCAAATAATTTATCATTTATTTATTTTGTTATTTACCTTATGCTTCAATTATCTCACAATGATAATTGAAGCATAACATAACAAAATTTTTTAAAAAATAAATTAAATATTGACTTGCATCAATTTGTATTTTTTTTTCTTTCAACATGTCGAAACATTTGATTTAACCTAAGACCATGTAGTTGTACAAACACATGAATGTAGGTGGCAAAGCATTCTTATCAATCACTCTCTCTGCTACTTTCTTTCTTTCTTCCTTTACTTTTTCTCCCTCGTATTATCTCAGTGAGCAAACTGAGGATGTAACATGGAAGACTTTTAGCCTATTAACTATAAAGATAAAAAAAAAAAATAATAAAAATGAAAATTGTGTGCGTATGTATGTGTGTGTATCTTTGATAAATAGCAAATATCAGTCTTCCATAATACAACTCCAACACACAATCTCAGACCAATTAGATTGTCAAAACATACATACAACAGGAAAGAGTTAATAAAAAGAAGAAGAAAAAAAACAGAAAAAGAAAATCAAAACTACCTACATTTCTAAATACTCTTACAAATTAAATGATAGGATAATGAAAGTCACATTATTTGGTGGCATTCTAACGATGGCATTAATTTTCATATTAATCGACACAGCGTGTGTGTTACAGATGTTAGTAATTTATTTACAAGATATGTGTTATATGTTTGTTGGATACAAGAAGAAAACTCGACAAAATGTTAATATGTCATACATGTGGAGCTTAAAAATTGTTTGACCTGGCATACTGACAAACATTTGATATAACTGATTACATTTCTGATATCATCATCATCATTGTTGCGGGCATGGGTCGGACGATTTGACAGGAGCCGGCCAGGT
>NC_068999.1:49011212-49011979 GCF_001194135.2 Octopus bimaculoides
ATATATACACACACATATTGTTATACTTGGTCATATTTTCTGTATATATGTGTGTGTGGTATTTGTATATGTGTATAGATAGGTGTAGATAGATTTGTTGGGTATATATATAGATAGATAGATGAGAGAGAGAGAGAGAAATTAGACAGACAGACAGATATATATATAAGTGTAACACACACATTCATTTGATCGTCTGTCCATTTTATATCTGTTTTTCCATGCTAGCATGGGTTGGAGGAATACCTATTACTGAGACATTATTTTACTGTCGAGTGTTCTGCCTGTTGCCACCCCTTACCTGTTTTTAAAGTAAAGGATTTTTCTTTCCTATTTTTTCTTTTTTGGGGGTTCACTTGTCTTTGGAAACAGAGCTAAAGAACTATTTGTTAACAGGAAATGTCAACTTAACACTGTTGTGACACTCATTTATGACTATAAGGCAGTGTCAAGACAAAGTGACACAAACATACACACATTCACGTATTACATCAGGTTTCCATCAAGGAGGCTGCTGTTTTCAATAGCATATGGTGTGTATCATAGTAGACTCAATGATTGCTCATTGTATGCACACACGCACAATGGCTGTCTTTTAGTTTTCATTTACTAAATCCATGCACAAGATTTTGGGCTATAGTGGAAAACACTTACCAAAGGTACCACGCAGTGGGATTGAACCCAAAACCATGTGGTTGGGAAGCCATTGAAAGCCATGCCTGTATGCATGAACATATATATATATATATATATATATATATATATAT
>NC_068999.1:49012401-49016915 GCF_001194135.2 Octopus bimaculoides
ATATATATATATATATATATATATATATATATATATATAGTATATAAATGAATGTATGTATATAATATACTTTGTATACTGATATTTGAATATTTTCTTTACAGCATTTTAAATAAAGACAACAACCTTGTATTGTTTGTGGCTGTCACAAAAACGATTCTGTCCTCTTCAATGTGAAAACATTAGCAGTGTTTCTCTTCGAAGGGTTAAATCCGTCTGATGCTCTTTTTAAAAAGCAACTAAAGTGGTTTTTAACTCTGCATTCTTAATGTCACCCACCAACATCCACTGCCGCCATTCAAGTTTCTTCAATTTCATAACCCTTTGAAAAGCATTCACTCCAAGAGATTAATAAAGAAAAGAATAATGACAGAAAAAGAAAAAGAAGATACTAACTAAGATGATCTATTAAATGAAGGAAATGCTGTTCCATGCTTCCAACTTCCAACAACGTGGCTGGTTTCAATAGCATATGGTGTGTATCACAGAACACTCTGAGATGGGTCATTAGCTTCTCCAGAAATCTCTTCACAGGAACCTTGCTCTGTTTAAAACATATGGCCAAAGAACTCGGTTCGTAAGGGATTTGATATTTTTTAAAATTTACGTCAGTGGTTCTCAACCGGGGTCCATATAATATTTTCTTGTTAAAATATATGAGAAATAAATTGCTTATACTTCTACAATGCATAATATATTTTAACAAGCTTTTTATACAAGGCACAGGCATGGCTGTGTGGTAAGAAGCTTGCTTCCCAACTACATGGTTCCGGGTTCAGTCCCACTGCATGGCACCTTGGACAAGTGTCTTCTACTATAACCTCAGGGTGACCAAAGCCTTGTGAGTGGATCTGGTAGACAAAAACTGAAAGAAACCCACCATTGCTTGACAACTGATGTTGGTGTGTTTATGTCCCTGTAACTTAGCGGTTCGGCAAAAGTGACCGATAGAATAAGCACTAGGCTTACAAAGAATAACTCCTGGAGTCGATTTCTTCAACTATAACCCTTTAAGGCAGTGCTCCAGCATGGCCGCCACAGTCAAATGACTGAAACAAATAAAAGAGTAAAAGAATTCCTAATAATTAGCTAATTACAAAACCATAATAAGATTTTGTTAAACATCAAATGGCTATGAGGGGCCAACCAAGTAAAATGGGAAACAAAGGGGTCTATGGATAAAAAATGGTTGGGAAACAATGATTTAGATGCAGAAGGAGAGGGAAAAGAAGGAGAGAGAATGAACTGAGGGAAACGATAGAAAAAGAAGACAAAAAGCATTTAGTAAAACTGTTGTGATCTGTATTATAGATTAATTATAGGTTGGTTAATTTTTCTAAATTGCAGAAAGTAAACACCTCTCCCTCCCCGCTTCTCTACTACTACTACTACTACTACTACTACTACTACTACTACTACTACTCTCCTTCTCTCCCTCCACTCCGTCCTCTAGTCATTAACCTCTATTCACCTTAACATCACTTATGTCGGCTTAAACTACATCTCTGTAACATTCTCATCTCAGAACTTAGTAATTTAAATAAGCAAATGTAATTTAATACATTAATTTCAGGATCCGGCTGACGCACACACACACACACACAAGTGCACATGCACATACACAATTGCAGCCAAATAACATTACATGCTCTTACATTCACGACACATCCATTCATAAGCGTAATACTACATAACTCATACAAAAGAGAGATTACACACAGGGACAGCTCTCTCTCTCTCTTTCTCTCTCTCTCTCTCTCACACACACGCATACACAGAAGTCAGACACAAACAGGCATAAATGTAGGCACATACACAAATGCAGACACATACACCAAGACAAACCTATACAGTCACACTCACACATACAGAGACACATCAGGGACATCACCTTACATGGCTGTGAGCAAACAAGGGAACTTCTAGATGGTGGCTCAACATACCTAGAACCAAATCTCCCTCAAATCACACCCTACATGCTTAGCAAAAGAACATGTCTGTTGGCTAATGTGGTCCTGGATTTTTTCAAATATCAAAAAGACAGGATGGTCATAACAGGAAAGGCTTTGCTGGAAGGTCTCCTTGATCAGAGTTTACCTGAGGTTAAATAACAACTACATACACACACAGAACACACATATGCCTGTTACAGATAATGCCATAGATCAAGGGTTCTCAACCATTGTTTTATTTATGGACCCCTTTGATTACTATTTTATTCTGGTGGACCCCCGTAGCCATTCGATGTATAAAAACTACTTTTATAGAAACTTCTTTCAAAATTCCTATTTTGTCATTCACACATTCCCTTGTGTAGGTTGAGTTATGTAAACTGTCAGAGAAAGAAACCCAGCTGTTTCTTGCAATACATACCAATACATACATCTAGAGCAAAATCTCTTCAGGGGCCCTTAAAATACTATTGTGATGGAAGGCAGACGTTAAATGATGATGATCTCCAATTTACTATTTTGCTTGAGTGGATCCCCAAAATCTTACACAGACCCTCAGGGGCCATATGGAACCCGGTTGAGAACCATTGTCATAGACGGTGGCAAGAGGACTTCGACAAACCTTGTTGATAGATTGATCCAACAGTGAAATAGTTAATTGGTTAAATGGTCAAACAATTAACCAGTAGAAATAAAGAAAGACCAAGCATTCTCAGTAAACTCATCATTGTCTTGCTTTTGCCAGATATGCTTCAAGTGAAATATGGTATTTTCTGTGATAATATATATGCAAACATATATATATATATATGAATGTATACACATCATTTCATACTTCAATGATTTATAAAGTTATAAGTACTCATGGACAATGTAATTAACAATAACCTTAAAAGTGGTGCCTTAGCATTGGCACAGTCCAATAACTAAAACTAATAAAATAAAGCCTAAATGCATGTGTTTGTGAGTGCATGTATGTATGCATGTAAGTATGCACATGTGTAGTATACATAAACACACACACACGTGTGTGTGTGTGTGTGTATACATATATACATACTTACATGTGTGTGCATATGGGTGTATATATATATGTATATATGTATATATATATATATATATGTATGTATGTGTATATATATATATATATATATATATATATATATATATATATATATGTATATATATATATATATATGTATGTATGTATATGTATATATATGTATATATATGTATATATATAGATATATATAGATATATATAGATATATGTATATATGTAAATATATATGTATGTGTGTGCATGTAAACATGATCTACAGTTGGGAATTCAATTTATTAGCAGTGCTGATCACTCACTAGTTGTTAAAAGACCATAAAAATATTAATTAAAAGCACCATTTCCTGATTTTACAACTTTATCCTGAAACTGGAATGTTACTTGTGGTCTCTGAGAAGCTTTGGGTTCTTTCATTGTAGGATTCTGTGCTAGTCTATGGGATTAGTATTTGATGTTTTCTGAAGAGGAGGTGAAACCAAATAAGGAACTTGAGCTTTTCAATTATGGAACTACCTAGATTAAGTAAGTAAAATAGTGCTGGTAGTACATAGTCGAGCTCTCGGTATATATATGTAGAAATATGCTTTTATTCACTCTCCTTCTGTCTGTCTTTCTTTCTCTCTTTCCAACACAAAAGCAAACACAAATACATTCACGTATTCATTCACATTCACACCTACACATACACACACAAACCAACTCACATATATTTATCTTACAATTTCAACATGTCATACATGCATAAAAACATACAGACATCTTAAAACATTACTTTACAAGCACACACACACACACACACAAACCAATTCATATATGTAGATATGTGTGTGTTTGCAAATACTTACATATATGTATCATACAATTTCAACATCTAATATATGCATAAACACATACAGACATTGTATAGCATTACTTTACAGGAATACACACACACACACACACAAACACACTGCAATAATAAACTTTCTCATGAAGTAGCGTTAAGACTAGTTAAGACCAGTGATGATTGATGGCCTCAACAAACACAAGAGTTGATCCTCACGTTCAGTTCCTTTTATAAGGTCTTACCATATTTCACGGCTAATGCTTAAGCTGCTACTTTTGTATATCATTTCAAATTATTTTCTCTGAAGGAATCAAAATGATTTTGCCATCAATTATAATAAAAAATATGCATGCATACACATACATGTGTATCATCATCATCATCATCATCACCATCATTTAACATCTGTTTTCCATGCTGGCATGGGTTAGACAACTTGACAGGAACTGGTAGGGCAAGGGACTGCACCAGGTTCCATAGTCTGTTTTGTTTTGTTTTGGTTTGGTTTTGATGACTGGATACCCTTCCTAATGCCAACCACTCCACAGAGTGTACTGGGTACTTTTTACATGGTACCAGCACCCATATGCATACACAGATGCAGAGAAACATATCTCCCTTTACATCATGTACAATTACGTATGCACAGATATATATATCCTTATATACATATCCAT
>NC_068999.1:49016925-49020932 GCF_001194135.2 Octopus bimaculoides
TGTACAATTACGTATGCACAGATATATATATCCTTATATACATATCCATATATACACACACATGTATGTATATATATATACCCGGGTCCGTTCATGCTATATATATATATATATATATATATATTTCTATATATACACACATACACATCTATATATACAAACATACATTTATATATATATATATATATATATATATATTCATATATATACAAACATTTCTATACACACACACACACATATATGTACTTACGTACATAAACATACATACATTCATATACACACACATATACGTGTGTGTGTGTGTGTGTGTGTGATGTACTTTAGCGAAGACTCTTTAGTCATATCAAAAGCAACCACTCTGCAGTCAATGCATGTTCAATACACCCAATCCATATTATAGTAGAAGATAAAAGGAAGGGCATTCATCCCCTTGACTCCTTGTTTCTCAACCGTTTCCCCCCCCCCCTATCGATCCCTTTGATTTCTATTTTACTCTGCTGGACCTCATTTAGCTATTCACTGCATAAAAAAAAAATATCTTGCTATATTCTTATAATTAGATATTAGAAATTGTATATAAAAAAATTGTTAAAATATTTTGTGTATTGGAGAAGTATAAGCAATTTATTACACATAAATTTTAACATGAAAATCTTATATGGACAACTAAGGGCAATGTGGACCTCAGTTGAGACCCACTGCCTTAACTGTACATCAACATGGGGTGGTGTACAGTTAAGAGGATTCTTAGTTTTGTCAGGGACAACTTCTCAAGAGCAACACAGATGGTAGGTATTTTTCTTTGGCTTTTGCAGTTTATACAGAATTAAGGAACATCTGATGAAAAGAGCAACCAGTTGTTAAAAAAAATACAGCCAGAGTTGTTGTTGTTTAGACCTGGTGTAAAGATTGTCTATAGCAAACTGTCATAAGTTTGGATATTTCAGCATATATAATTTGGGAAGGAAAAGCTAGATACATCTGTAAACATTAATACTAACTTAGACAATGTAGAAGATATCCAGAGAGTAGCCCTCCCATCACTCCACCCCATATGTAGATGGCTAGAGCATGTTACATGAATGGATGGGACAGGAATTCCCAAGCATGTGTTGTTTGGAGAACTAGCAGACAGAAGAAGGAGTGGTCAAAGCTGCACTTTAAGGACCAATGTAAAATTACCCTGAAAGAGTTCTCCATTGATGAGGGAGAATGGTAAGAGTCAGGAAATCAGCTGTGCATAGCAGAGCCAAAGTTTATCAACATATCCATATACAACATACTGAAGAATCAAGACAGACATGTACACAATAATGGTTGACATTTGTGCTTCAATGTTGTTCCACTGTAAGTATTGCCAAAACCCCTGTTAAGTGCATTTTGGAGTTATCGGCCACAACAGGAATTGTTTGGGAAGAAGTTAAGTGAAGAAATGAAGTTACTGTCTCTAAAGTACCATTGACCGATGCTGAAAAATTCCTAAGAAGACTACTTTGGAAATTGGCCATTTCTTACATTAAGACAGAAGAAAGCTCATTAGAAGATGTGAAATAGTGAATATTGACTAGTATTGGATGCATCAGTCAACACTTAATTTTTAATTCTACATGTACAGAATGAAAGTTGTGTCCCGAATGTATTTGTGTTTGTGATGCACGTGTGTGTGGATGTGTGTGTACATACGAGAACATATATCAGTTTGTGCAGGCATGTGCATAGCAATATAGATTATGTTTAATTGATATATGGTTATGTGTTCAATGAATGCACAATTAGATCAATACCGAGAATTCCCTGGCAATGGAAAATGTACTTCTTAAGAGTACAAGCAACATCTCGACTAATGTGGAGATCAAATTTATCTTTATATGGATACATATCTACGATCAAAGAAGATTCCCCCAGAGAAATACGTCAAAGTGAGATAAATACGTTAAGGTTTCAGAGTGACAGCAGAGACGTAGGGGAGAATATAAAACAGAGCCAAGTAAACATAGGAAGCAATTTCAAATGCACCAGGCATGGCTGTATGGTTATAAGTTCAATCCTACGGCACAACACCTTGGGTAAGTGTCTGCTACTATAGCATCAAGCCAGTCAATGATTCATCTGTGAAGTCTGGGATAAGGTTCTGTGGAGGAAGGACTGAGTATGTATGTATAGTGGTCAACGCAGGACCAGAAGAGGGTGAACGTAACACGGGTGAGTGGAAGCAAGTTGGATGGGTGGGGATCTGAGTGGAAGAAGTACAAAACCAGCCAACTCCAAGGAACAACAATCATCAGAGGGAAATAAAGGAAAAGATAAACAGAGAAGGCAGCAGACTTGTGGGCCAAGGACCGGAGTGTTTCTGCTAGTGGCTTAATGTCAATCAGTCAAGTGGCCCTGTTCTAGATGTGGCCCAAGATGTCTGTTTGCATAACGGCAGCAACGTCCCAGAATATGAAAAGCAATACTCTAAAGTGAGTCTCACTCAGGGCAATATTCCGTTGTGAGTATCACCACTTTAAAGACCCGGATTTATAGAAGGCAAATTTTTTTTTTTTTGGATGTAGTGTTGTTCATGCTTTTCCCTAACTCACAAAATCTGAACAAAAGTGGAACAGTTCCAACAGGGATTTGAAACTAGTATCAAAAAAAGACCCAATTTTCAGACAACTTGTGATGGTGATGATAGTGTGCGTGTGTGTGTGTATGCTTCTGAACAAACTCATTCACATACAAATGTACATACATGTGACAGAGAGAGAGAGACAAACAGACAGTGCGTATGTGTGTTTGTGTGAGAGAGAGTTGAATATTTGCATGTACACAAATTCAGTCACATACAAATCTACATGTGTGTGTATGTGTGTGTGAGAGAGAGAGAGAGAGAGAGAAGGGAGATTATGTGTGTGAGCATGTATGTGTGACAGTGTGTGTGTGTGTGCACTTGTGAGCGTGTGTCAAGACACTAGGTGCGTGTTAATGTAAATTCACATCGATGCACATCAATCACCAAGACATCCACTGAAGTATTGCTGACAACAACAGTTAGCTAGTAAGAAAACAAAAAAAAAAAACCACAACAAAAATAGAATACAAAAAAAAAAAAGTAAACAAAAAGCAAAAGTAAGATTGGTTAAGTTGGCTTTGTTGGTTGACTGCAAGTGGTAAAAATTAAAAAAATAAATATATATAAAAAAAGTTTCCTTACTTATTGCGAACAGTTTGGACTGCAGACTATAGTCAATCCTGAGTGAATTGAAGTTATGATTGCCAGAGAAATATTAATCCTTTATAATTCGGACAGATCTATTCAGCCGCAAATCTAAAGTGAAAGACTACTGTAGCATGATGCCTCGAGTAATGATTGAATCGATTCTGCTTGAATTTTCCTTTGTAGAATTTTCTTTGCACAGCCACTGTATTCAGTGGTGACCAATAGAAAAAAAGAGCAGTGAAGTATGGCGGTGGAATAAAATTTTCCTGATAACTTTTGTCTCCTGGCCAAAAGCTGGACGCAACGATGGGTGCAAGCATAGATGCGTAGTTAAGAAGTTCGCTTAGCAAACTTGCGCAGTGCACACCTTGAGCAAGTGTCTTCTACTATAGCCTTAGGCCAAACAAAGCCTTGTGAGTGGATTAGGTAGATGGAAACTGAAGGAAGCCCACCATGTGTGTATATATCATCATCATCATTTAACGTCTGTTGTCCATGCTGGCATGGGTTGGACAGTTTGACTGGGCTGGCACGCTGCGCACAGGATCCAGTCTGATTTGGCATGGTTTTCTATGGCTGGATGCCCTTCCTAATGCCAACCACTCCAAGAGTGTAATGGATGCTTTTACATGCTTTTGGCATGGGTGCCATTTGCATGACACCGGTATCTGCCACAACTCTAATTTTGCTCGGCTTGATGGGTCTTCTCAAGCACAACATAATGCCAAAGGTCTTGGCCATTGCTTCCGTGAGGCCTTACACTCGAAAGGAACTCAGCCACTTCGCCTCTGTGAGGCCCATATAT
>NC_068999.1:49021863-49022966 GCF_001194135.2 Octopus bimaculoides
TATATATATATATATATATATATATATGTATATCATTCATTTGTTTTACATCCATTTTTCTACGCCGCCTTACATCAGACAGGTACTTAGTTGGCAACAGGAAGAGCATCCCACCACAACAATACTGCCTCAAATTTTTCCTGTTTTACAGGCAGGAGCATACTTGGAAATTGAGAGACAGGCAAACAGACAGACAGACAGACAGATGGACAAACAGAAAGATAGAGATCTTCATTGTTTCTAAATTCCATCTTTCTTTCTTTCTTCTCACTTTTCTTTTCAATTCTGTTTTGTTTTTGACATATTCTGTTTCACTTAGAAATGTGTGTTTGAATTTGTTCCTTTTCTTTTTAAACTTTCATTATTTATTTTTGTTTTCTTTCCACTAATTCCTCATCAATTTTCTACTGTTTACTCATTTATTTTTGCTTCGATTCATATTTATTCCGTTAATTCTTTTATCTTAGTTTTATTCATTCAACTTCCTCTCCCATCCCCCCACCCCCAATTTTCTCCTCATACTCCTCCATCTCAATCCTCCCCCTCTCTCTCTCTCTTCATCTCTGTGACAAAAGAATCTTTTTAAGTTATTTTTATTTGTTTTTTGAGGGTGTTGTTTTTTTTTTCTGCTATTTATTTATGTAGTTTTGGTTATTTTTCTACCCATCAATTATATTCGCCACGTTATGGCATATAACACCTTTAGCAAAAATATCTTAACACATTTTGCAGAGATCTCGGAGTTTTTTTTTTCGGGGAGGAGGGGAGGGAAATAAATTTTTTGAGGTTTTTTTTTGTTGCTATTATGTGCCCTCATCCACACTACTTATATTTTATTTATTATTTTTGGGTAGAGTAAATTAAGGCCAAGAGAGGGAGAGGCCAATTTTTGTCTGACTGTCTAATATGTGTATGTGTGTGTCTGTATGTGTGTATATACACGTGTGTGTATATATATACATATATATATATACATACACACACACATATATATGCATACACACACATACACACATATATATATGTGTATACATACAAGTGTGCTTATATATATATATATATATATATATATACATATATATATACACACACACATATATATA
>NC_068999.1:49022991-49026331 GCF_001194135.2 Octopus bimaculoides
TAATAATCTGCCTATTCTTTAGCTTTCATTCATTTCTTTATAATAACTATTTAGACAATTTGTCCCACACACACACACACATGCTTAGACATTGCACACACACACACACACACACTCATATAAACCATGCAAACTACAATTAAACACATGCGTGCATGTGCAAACACACATATACATGCACACACACACACACACACACACACACACACACTCTCATGCATGTATGCCACCACCTCCATCTCCAGACACATTCACATGCAAACAAACATATATGCATGAAGCTTCCTATGCGTGCATCTGTATCTTACAAGCATAAAAATGCAAATATATACACACACACACACACACAAATGTATATACCCACACATATGTACTTCTCTAGTGAAAAACGTAAGCAGTAACATAAACGCCCTTCACAAAGATATGCATGTGCACACAGAGACACACACCCCACTGTATAAACATGGATGAACAATCTTCATCCCACATTAACACATGTAAATACACACACACACACATACAAAAAATAATGCATACATGAGCATATATCCTAACAAATGTACATACATTCATGCATACATACACATAAAATGCAAATACTATACATACATGCAGGGACACACACACAAGTTCTGAAGTACATATATACACATATACGCATACAAACATCACCCATCTACAAAGAAAAATGCATACACGAGCAAATATCTGGGTGTTGGAGTGGCTGTGTGGTAAGTAGCTTGCTTACAAACTACATGGTTCTGGGTTCAGTCCCACTGCGTGGCACCTTGGGCGAGAGTCTTCTACTATAGCCTCGGGCCAATCAAAGCCTTGTGAGTGGATTTGGTAGACGGAAACTGAAAGAAGCCCATCGTATATATGTATATAAATATATACGTTTGTGTGTATATGTTTGTATGTCTGTGTTTGTCCCCCCAACATCGCTTGACAACTGATGCTGGTTTGTTTACGTCCCCGTAACCTAGCGGTTCGGCAAAAGAGACCGATAGAATAAGTAATAGGCTTACAAAGAATAAGTCCTGGGGTTGATGTGCTCGACTAAAGGTGGTGCTCCAGCATGACCACAGTCAAATGACTGAAAAGAGTAAAAGAGAGCACAGTTTCCTGGAGTATTCTTCTACTTGGCCGGCTCTTGTCAAACCCTCAAACCCATGCCAGAATAGAAGGCAGACATTAAATGATGATGATGATGTATGTATGTATGTATGTGAGTGAGTGAGTGGACAAACAAAAGAAAGTGGTACTGAACACATTTGGTGGGAGTTAAATATATTTAACGACAGTTTGATTCAGCTCCATGCAGCATAAGTTGTTGGGGCTCATTAAGCGAACCTAGCTCGTCAGGCATAGGTAACTGAACCAGACACCGAGAGAGAGGGGGGAGTGATAGTAAGGTAGATAAACATAATTAGGCTTGAGAGATATTAAACACAGGGCACAAAATAAAGAAAAAAAATTATATAATGTCATGTAATTTTTTCCCTATATTTTATAATCTGCATTTTGTGTTCCATGTAAATATATATCTTGAGAGAACTGTGTTTATCTAACTTACTACCTCCCAAACAGCTCAATTAGGATTGCTTTTATAGCCACTTTCGGTGCTGAGGTGCTGGCCCTGGATATAGAAATTGGAGTTCACATTCATTTCAACACTACTGTGTTAACCAACCATACCAGCCCTGTTTTGCTCCCACCACACACCACACACACCAAATCCTCCCCACACATACATACACAGACTCGTACCAAGATACATACAGACACACACATACATGCATGCATAGAGACACACATATACGTACACACAAGTTCACACACTGATATACAAAAACCAACCCATATCTGCTTATTTACACATGAACATATTCATATATAGATATAGCATGCAATATTAAAAATTCAGAGTGCCATTTAAAATAAACAAAAGAAAACAAAAAAAAACACAAATAACCAAATATAGCAAGCTTTAACTGTCACACTTTTCACGATGGTTTAATAAACAGACTTTTTCAATCCCATTCAACTCGGCAGAAAAGCTGCGAAGCTTCTGACATACTCAATTAATATCGTTATGTGTATTCGTTTCAGCATAAAAAAGATAAAGCCTTGTAAATATGTGTGTACATGGAAGTACATACACAGATAAATTATGATAAAACAAACACGCATACACATGCATGTGTGGGTGTGTTCATAACATGAAATATATTCCGTGTACATTTAAAACACATACACATTATATGTATGTATGTATGTATGTAATGTGTGTATACATATATATGACAAAAGCACAAGGTAAGATTTTGTATAGAAGGAATATTCTTAGTCATCAGAACTACAGTAAATCACTGGGTCATGTTTTATTGATCAGATGGGATGAAAGGTGAACTTGTAAAAAGCTGGCAAGAATTTAATTCAGATAAGAAAGTAGAGAATTTAATTCAGTGCCAGAGAATCTCAGCCATTATAAGAGATGTTTTTGTTTTGGGATTTTTTTTTTTTGTTTTGTCTTTGATAAGAAGTTAGTTTGAAAGAGGCGAAACAGTGCCTTATGATTCTTGAAGGCCTCCCAAGATTCATATGGCTAATGCCCAGCCAGAAAAAAATAATCTGCAGTTAATATCTGCAAGAAAAGCTATATGCATTTATGGTATAGCATATATCTATTACTATAGTTATAATGCTTGTATGTATGTGATAAAAGATGCATTTGTACACACTCTTAGTTTTATGTGTATTTATCATATATAACATATGCATTTGTTATAAAGACTCATAGTTACACATAAAATGTGTAAGCATGTGTATATATTTTATAATATATAATGTATGCATGCACGTAACAAAATGTGTGCTAATTTAAAATATGAGACTTTGTGTTTGTATATAACATACACTTGTGTGTTTACAATGTAGTACATATACGCCTATATATATATATACACACACACACAGACATACATACATATATATAGTTATACATATATAGATATACATATCATCATCATCATCGTTTAACGTCCGCTTTCCATGCTAGCATGGGTTGGACGATTTGACTGAGGACTGGTGCAACCGGATGGCTGCACCAGGCTCCAATCTAATTTGGCAGAGTTTCTACAGCTGGATGCCCTTCCTAACACCAACCACTCAGAGAGTGTAGTGGGTGCTTTTACGTGTCACCCGCACGAAAACGGCCACGCTCTAAATGGTGTCTTTTATGTGCCACCCGCACAAGAGCCAGTCCAGGGGCACTGGCAACGATCTCGCTCGAAAACCCTACAAGGCCAGTCAGGCGGTACTGGCAATGGTCACGCTC
>NC_068999.1:49026661-49030643 GCF_001194135.2 Octopus bimaculoides
TATGTCTACATTATTACATTTATAATATTAAATGTTTAAATTGTAGGCCTGTGTATGTGTGTGTATATATATATATGTGTGTGTGTGTGTGTGTGTGTGTATGTATATATATATATATATATATATACACAAAGTTTTTTTTTTAATGCCGAGTAAAGGGAATTCAAGACTCTACATCAGTCCAGCAGACACAGAGAAGTCTTCATTGATCCAAGATCAATTATTGAATGCTTCAGCAACTCTTAAAAAGAGCGAAAAGAATAGAGTGATGTAGAGTGGAAAATGGTAGTAGTTGCAGTGAAGTAGGTTGTGGTGGTGGTAGTGGCCACGAAGTTAGTGGTGGGGATGGTGATGGTGGTGGTGGTGGTGCGGGAGGTGAAAGTAGCAGTATGGACATTCATTGGTAAACAGATTACAAGTGCGAAAATTGCTTAATGAAAAGCAGCAGAGTCAATAAAGGAACTCTTCACTTGGAAGAGGTTTAGAAAATAATGCTTGCTTTTGACTAGAAGCTGACTTTGCGTCTACTGGCTGTGAATTAAAACAATATAGCCTAACATTATTTATATTTGTCTGATAGCATTTTTCTCCTGTGGCTGTTGTTCCTCACCACCACCACCACCATTATCATTACAACTTATCGTATTTACAGTGGGAGTCTGTTGTATGCTGTTAACTTGTGGACAAACTGAGCTAGGATTAGTATGCAGCAACAATCTTTCTCTGAACATATAATAATACATTATGATAAGAAAACTATAATGATTGATGCACAAATAATAACTGCTTAGTTCTTCACAAACCAAAAAGGAGACCTTTTTGTGTGCTAGAAAGAAACAGCAAAGCAAATCACCCTCAAAAATTGCACCAAACTGTCTGCAGGATTTGATGCTTATTAAAATATGCTCCAAAATTATGATGATAGAGTAATTAGTGCTGGAATCCCCGCTTGTAGTCCAGACATATTTATCATATTTATTGAGCTGATTGTAAGCACATGGTGCAAACAACATTTACTACAACAATCCCGCCACTCTGGAAGGTTACCAGTCTGAAAAAGTAGAGGGTCATACCCCACCTCCTCCTCCTCCTTTCACAGATTTATATTAAGCAAAAGAATACAATCTTTGATAATGATCAATCTTGATGCAGTAACATGATTGAAATTGTTTATGTAAATAAAGGTTATCAACACAAGTAGATTTATATCTAAATTCATATGAGTTTCGTGAATGACAAGCAGTAGCTCTACATCCCTAACTAAATGTTTGCCCAAGGAATAAACAAAATCCACAAACTCTTGTTAGATTCATTAGTCTGGAGTACCTTTGGCTGAGGGGACACTGATGTTGAAACACCAGGTGGTCCAGAGCCCTTTTACACTCATGAATCCAGTGTGTAACTATGAATACCCATACATCTTAAAGAAGTTGTTCTATGATGAAACACATCAGCGATTTTCATATTCACGTTCGAATCTGCTACAATATATTAAGAGTAAATATGTAAGTCGCTGTAGAATATTATACTTGAAAGCTAGATCAAAAACAAACTGCTACTTCATGACAAACTCATACTGGCAGGATACCATTCCCAGCTTGGTAATTACCTGTACTATATTCTTAATTTTATACTCTGCCATTCCCTGCGCCTGTTAAGGGATCTCAATGCCAAGCTGTAAATGAAACATAATAAAACAAGATAATTAGCCTTCCAGATTTCAGTGTATTATCCTAATCACACATAATTAGTAGAAGACCATTTTTGGAAACTTTTTCTTTCCCATAGACAGAATCCCCAGAAAATATCTCAAAATATAACCTGAGTTTGTTTACCTGTTTTTAACTATTATTAATTAGTCTGTGAAGAAGGCTACCATACAAGCTTTAACGACTACCTCAGCAGCTGAGTCATGGCCAGAACGCCTTTAGATATAGGTCTACTCAATCAAGGCCCTTGTATGAGGAAGTAGTGAAAAGTTCCTGGCTTTGGGCAAAAGAAAATACAGGGGGATCAGTTGATTATGATTTCATTCAACATATTCCCCTCTCAGATTCACACACTTATTGCAGCAGTCCTTCAGTTTTTCTAAGCCCTGTAAAAAAAACTCAGAAGGTTAGGCTTCCAACCAGGCCTTTCTCAATACCCTTAAAGCCAGGTACTTTTCAGCACCCCCTCGTAAAGTTAAATGACAATGCCTTAGATCTATAGGTGGATTTAACCACAGAGAATTAAGTATCATGGCCAACGCCAACACTCAACTATTACCAGAATGTGAACAATTGACCATATACAACTGGTTGCTAAATGCCTTAACAACTTGGCCACCTGCTCTCTCTCTCTCTGATTATCAAAGCAAGTACCAGTCATATACAGGGGCTGTTTTAATCAAGTAAAAACTCAACACCACTTCTCCTATCAAAGATTAGCCTTGTGACTAGTCAAAATTTATTATCCTTATCTTCCTCTTAGTACATTGCTTAGAAGCCTGGTACAAACAGATGCTACTGTACCGAGGCAGAAAGAGCACCAAGATGATAAATATTGTACAGTATGAAGAATATACTATTGATTTTCACTGGAAGAAAACAGCCAGACCAATTCTCGTGTATTTAAGATGGTCTTTAAGAACACCAATAACATGTTTTCTATCATCCTGCAGTTTAGGAAATGGATTTAGGTTAGAAAACAAATGCTCCTTTATATTATGTGTGTGTGCAGTATGTATATGTGCTGTACATATGTGCATGCATGTGTGTGTTTGTGTGTGTTGTGTGTTTATGTATGTATGTTTTGTAGCTGTGAAAGCATGAAAGCACATATATATACATACACACAAGTACAAAAAAGATACAGAAAATATAAAATGATGTGTGTGTGTGTGTGTGTGTGTGTGTGTATAAATGCATTCATAAGTATATATATGTATATATATATATATATATATATATATATATATATATATATATACAAACACACACACACATACCTATATACATATACACATGTACCTATACATGTGTATGTATATACATATTTTTATATGTGTATATATATGTGTGAATATATATATGTATATGTGTGTATGTATATATATGTGTGTGTGTGTGCATATAAGTATATATATATATGTATTTATATATATATATACACACACACATATGTGTGTGTATATATATATATCTATATATATGTGTGTATATATATGTATATATATGTACGGTTATATATATATATATACACATACATACATGCATGTATCATTTGTGTGTGTGAGCTTATGTATACATACCTTTTTGTATATTTTTTGCATATTCACACAATATATATATATATATATATATGTATGTGTGTGTGTGTGTGTGTGTGTGTGTGTGTGTGTGTGTGTGTGCAACACTTACAAACACATACATACACAAAAGCAGTAGAAATCTAAAACCAGAGTAAATCTCTATATGTAGGTGTACATAGATGTGCGTGTGTGTGTGTGTGTGTGTGTGTGTGTGTGTGTGTGTGTGTGTGTGTGTGTGTGTGTGTGTGTGTGTGTGTGTGTGTGTGTGTGTGTGTGTGTGCACATAATTTGAGAGGTTTATTGATAATATAGAGAATAAAAATTTATGCTTGTACATATACATACACACACAGATGCATGCCATTAACACATTCATTCAGATAGAACCTACACTTACACATTCACACACACACACATAACATGAAGACATACATATGAATAGAAACTACACACACACAGTATAGAAAGACATACACACAGATATAGTCTACATGTACACACACATACACACACAAATATGTAAAACAGCTGTTATAGTGATGTTCATATATAATCCATCAGCCTAACTAGGCTCACTTTCAAAGCTCCCTCATTTTGTTTTTTAGACTCCTACCATTTCCTTAATCTGTCTAAGTGGACGATACCCTATCTTCTCCCTGTCTTCACGGTCTAAACCCCCCACCCCCCCAC
>NC_068999.1:49030755-49032573 GCF_001194135.2 Octopus bimaculoides
CTATGCTATCTTTCCCTTCGACACCATTCCACTCTTCTACCCCTCACACACACACACACACCACATTCTCTCTCTCTCTCTCTCTTGTTCCCTCTGCATTCTCACAACTACCCCCACATGGCCCCTAGCTAGGCCCCCATAAGTATAAACAACAAAATAGATCTTCCCATGGGGGAAACCCAGAGTACATTGGTTACCCACCCTTCAAAAACTAATAAACAATGAGCACATAAAGACGAAGACAGACAGACAGACAGACAAACAGATCGACCAGCTTCCATTTTACACAACACTTGTCGAAGATGGTCAGAGTCGGTAGAAAGCTAAACTGGGGCTTCAAAAGCACCATCCCAGATTTCAAGTAGCAACCTGACTCTTCCAACTATCATGTCAACCCTTTTGATATATTTCTGATGAAACATATTGCCTGTGTTTCATTAATTTTTAAAATAATGCAGTCATTATCATGATTAAAATCATCATTTAATATCTGCCTTCCATACATGGGTTGGACAATTTGATAGGAGCTGGTCAAGCAGAAGACTGTACCAGACTTCTGTGTCTGTTTTAGCATGGTTTTTACAGCTGGATGCCCTTCCTAATACCAACCACCCCACAGAGTGAGCTGAGTGCCCCAGCGGTAATTACGTGGCCCCAGCGATATTTAGTAAAATAAATTCCTCATTATTAAGCTGATATCTGGAACAAATTAACATAAAATTTTAATGGAGGATTATTATTTAGATCACTTGAAAACAGTAAGTTTGTGTCAAACAAGTTTGTAGTCAAACAAATCAACCCCAGGACTTATACTTTGTAAGCCTAGTACTTATTCTATCGGTCTCTTTTTGCCGAACCGCTAAGTGACGGGGACATAAACACACCGACATCAGTTGTCAAGCAATGGTGGGGGAACAAACACAGACACATACACATACATGAAACTGAAAGCATGTAGTTGGGAAGCAAGCTTCTCACCACACAGGTACGCCTACACCTACCAACTATTTCTAAGTATCTGCTTGGGGATTTGTATCACACTGATATCAGCTTATAACAGGATATACAGAATCTCCACAGAATAAATAATTACAGATACAAAACCAATATAAGGTCCTCAATGTGGTTGCTCAACCTGCCAGAAATATCAGTTAAAGCTCCCTCAAATCACACCCCTTTGTCTGAAGAAGAGAAAGAAGACATTAAACACATTACATAAGGGGTGGTCATGTTTGATCAGGATTAATCTGGGTCTAAACACCAACAAGTAGATAGAATTAATCATGTGAAAGTTAGTTTTCTTGACCATTGATATAGTCAACACTGTAATGTGCTGGTTCATGGGTGGATATGAACTACAAACTTCTGGCTTTGCAGTCCAATACTCTACCCACTTAGCCAGCTGTGGTAGACACTCAGTCAAAAGAAAAAAAAATGCCTCTTATCTAAACAAATAAACAAAACAGCAAACAAACACCATGGCTACTACCACAGTCACTTTTTTAACCCTCAGCTTTCTCAGTACAAATGCCACCAAAGTTGACTTTGCCGTTCAGCGAAACCACAGATTTACAAACAAAGGAAGGAGAAATGATAACACAGGACATTCTGTGCCATTACGAAGGACATTAGCAGCGGAAGTGAGTTGAACAGGACTCTAACCCACCTTCTTTTTTTTACATTTTCCACGTATATTAACAGCATTCAGAACTAGCCAACATCTCAGACCACCCACTCGGTAGTTTGAATCTGACAGAATTTTCATACATTCGAAAACATAATCACCATATTGATACAACCTGACAATACTTCAGAAAC
>NC_068999.1:49032878-49036414 GCF_001194135.2 Octopus bimaculoides
TATAAATAGAAATATATATATATATATATATATACATACACACACACACACACATATATATATATATAGACTATACACTACAATTATATAATTCTATAAATGCCCTTAGCTTTTTGGCTGTCAGCCACGCAACACTTACACCTCACCACACCCGTTCCACTTCTCCGTTTGAAAGAAAAGTTTAGGAGGGCAGAGAGATGAAAAATGGTTAGTAATGGCACAGGAACCAGAGGAGGAACCCTGACAGCAAAGGAAATCCTGAGTGCAGTGTTTGAATAGGGGTCGAACAAATATAAGGGGTTTTAATTTAGAACACATATACACACGCATATGGGCAGGCCGACACACACACACACACCCACACACTCACAAACATATACACGGAAATGCTGGCAAAGAATTGATTGCCAGATTGCAAGCAGGAAAGCTTGTAAGATGAAGAGATGTCAACAACGTGGGTCAAAAAAATTATCAGAATGCATTAATGATGGGGAGGAAGGAGGGAAGAGAAAGCATGATGGTGGTGGTGGTGATGGTGATGGTGGTGGTGGTAGAGAATAATTATAGTGAAATGGATAGAGGGAGAAAGAAGCATATGAAAGAAAAGGTGAGTTGCACATTGTTTTGGAAAGAGTGTAGTGGGAGGAAAACAGGTGACAGAAAGAGATGGGTTAAGCAGACAAAAAAGAGAGACAGACAGACTGACAGACAGACAGACAGACAAAAGGTGGTTTATAGGTTACAAGAGACAGAGATAGAGTACCAGAGACAAACTGAAAGAGATTATATACTGTTTTAGAAAGGGTAAAGAAAAGCAGGAGAGAGAGAGAGAGAGAGAGAGAGAGAGAGAGAGAGGGGGGCAAAAAAGAACCAATTAGTTTTGGAAAGAGTAAGAGGGAAAAGGGAAATAAGTCAGGTGATAGGGAGGGGGTGAACATAAGAGAAATAAGGAGAGGATGTCAGTGAATTACTGACTTCAGGAGAGGCAAAGAAGTGAAAGATGAATGTTTAATAGGGAGCAAGAGAAAGAGAGAGACATTAATATATCATAGCTTGAGAGTGAGAGAGAAAGGGAGAAAAGGCGCAGGAGTGGCTGTGTGGTAAGTAGCTTGCTTACCAACCACATGGTTCTGGGTTCAGTTCACTGTATGACACTTTGGCCAAGTGTCTTCTACTACAGCTTTGTGCCAACCAAAGCTTTGTGAGTGGATTTGTTAGGCAGAAACTGAAAGAAGCCTGTCATATGTGTGTATGTATGTGTGTGTCTTTGAGTCTGTGTTTGTCCCCCACTACTGCTTGACAACCAGTGTTGGTGAGTTTACATCCCTATAACTTAGCAGTTTGGTAAAAGAGACTAATAAAATAAGTACCAAGCCTTTAAACAAAAATAAACCCTGGGGTTGATTCATTCGATTAAAAATTCTTCAAGACGATGCCCCAGCATGGCCACAGTCTAATGACTGAAACAAGCAAGAGATAAAAAAGATAAACACACATATATAAAGAAAGACATTCTTGACCCACGTACACACACACAGACACAGAACTAATTAGACATCTACACTCCAATTACCACACCCCCTCTACCTAAATAACTTACCTATCTTGTCAAACTACCACCATCATCACCACCACCACCACTACTTCAGACAACCCACTCACCAGCCAAACAGCACCGACTTCTCTCTTCACCTTTAATTAACCTAAACAAACAAAATAAGCCAAACATTCCACCAGATGAAGGAGAGTTACAAAACAGAAAGACCTTCCAATTCTGACAAAAATCTATTATAAGATTTACTATGAGGGAGGAAGAAGAGTGGGGCAGGGAGGAGTTAAAGCAATGAATAAACACATATGAAAAAGGAATAGAATTAAAAACAAGTTTTGGCACGACAATGTCAAAGCTGTTAACCCTATTCCTCTATGTACTCTTTCTCTCTCTCTCTCTTTCTCTGGATTTTCTACTCTCACTGATAAAGATACATTTTCATATATTATATATATATATAATATACCTGCTGACTCAGAAGACCACTACAGATCCCTAGTTGCAGCCTCAGCCATGAGCTTGGAACCTAACAGAAGATCAATTATAGCACTTACGCAAGATCATCAGTGAACTAAATCCCTCATATTTTTTATATAATATATATATATATATATATAGTTCAAATTTACAGAAAACAAAAGATGAATCAGGTGAGGGAACAACAAGCAGGTGTATTAATTTGATACTCAGGAAGAATGGAAAAGCTTTCGACATTTTGAGCCGATGCTCTTTAGCAGAAAGGGTTGAGAAGAAGAAAATGGAGAGAGAATGAAAAAAAAAACAGGGAGAGAAAAAAATGTGCAGGGATTAATGGTTCAACATAAGTATATACATAAAGGAATAGTGGGCTAACAATCATGAGGTAGTGAGTTTAATTCCCAGACCTGGCTGTGTGGTGTGTTCTTGAGCAAGACACTTTATTTCGCATTGTTACAATTCACTCGGCTGTAGAAATGAGTTGCAACATCATTAGTGCCAAACTGTACCAGCCTTTGCCCTTGGATAATATCATAGAGAGGGGAGGCCGGTATGCATGGGCAACTGCTGGTCCTCCATAAGTAACCTTGTGCCACAGAGGGGAACTTTCTAGCTGCAATTGCATGGTCATTCATGACTGAAAGAGGTTTTTACCCTTCATATATATATATATACATGAAGTAACATGTAAAAAGTACCCAGCACATTTCTGTAAAGTGGTTGGTGCTAAGAAGGGCATCCAGCCATAGAAACCAAGGCCATTTCAGACTGTAACCTGGTGCAACTCTCCTCCTTGCCAGCTCTGGTCAAACCGTCCAACACATGCCAGCATGGAAAACAAACGTTAAACAACGATAATGAAAGGAGTAGTATAGAATACGGATTCAGAAAATCATGCAGCCATCATTGAAATTAATACCTACATGAATAAGGTTATGAAACAGTGGTAATTGTATGGAAGTTATATGGATAAGTAAATCTGTCTTCACCTCTCACACCCACTGACTTTAGGATAGATATATAGGTGTGTCTGTGTCTATCCATCCTTTTACATTCTTCCTACTATACATTCCCATATATTTCTGTTTATCCATATTTTAAATGATGCTTTCATGAATTTCATCTAATCCATCCATACTTTCATGAATTTCGTCCAAGCTTTTGTATGTCTCTCTACACTTTTACTCATGTATGCCATGTATCTCATTGATGTAACAATCTCGTACTTTCTGTATGCGTCTATGTATTTATACTGCCATACAAAATCATATGCATCTGTCTATGCACTTATACATATGTGTGTGGGTGTATCAATTTATTTATTTCCATGCTTATATGTTATTCATCTGTACCAATACCTCCACAGAGATTTTCATAATATTTATACACACACACACACACACACACACACACACACATTCATAATTATATATATTTTCTAATAGAATTCCACTTATACATAAGTATTTATACTTTCACTGATACTTATATATATATATATATACAC
>NC_068999.1:49036424-49036827 GCF_001194135.2 Octopus bimaculoides
TATATATATATATATATATATATATATATATATATACTCACAGACATATATATACACATACACACATCTTTTCAATAGTTAAATTAGTGCTAACAAACTTAATGCAGTGAGCATCAAATATCTAATTAGAAATAATTTTTTTATGCTCAATATGTTATGCTAACACTAACTTAACTACTGTTTTTCATGCAAATGGCGCCTTCAAGTAATTAACTTTGGTGATTTGCTATGCATGTGTATGTATGCTTATCTAACTGACTGTTTATTCTTCAATTTAGACTTCTATTTATTTACCTATTCTTCAATTTATCTTATCTTATTCTAGATCTTCAATCTACATTGAAATCACTCTCACACACACACACACACACACACACACACACACACACACACACACACACAC
>NC_068999.1:49037507-49044232 GCF_001194135.2 Octopus bimaculoides
ATATATGGATATAGATATTATTAAACAATTGGTGATTACAACATACATTACTGACAAAGATGTGATTTTCTCCATTCTTATTCTTGTTGCCATATACTCTAAATTTTTTGAAATTCTACAAAGTGGTTTTTGGATTTACTTGTCATACATGAAGAATTACCTTGGATGTTTTATACCACTTGCATTTATTGGTATCTGATTGTTGGATATAGTTAACCAAATTCATTTAACACCGAGTACTTTATAGCTGTCTGCCTATATTTATTAATCCCTTCTACTTATTATATATATATATATATATGACAGAAAGACAAAATGGAATAAGCAGAACAAGAAGAGATGCATGGAATAAAGAGTCACTGAAGAGGTCACAGGATGTGTAACAAAAGAGCTCTGACAAAGAAACTAAAATGATAATAATAAAGCCGAAGTGAAGACCAAATATATACTGTGGGTGTTTAATTGGCAAAATATGATCATCCCCATATATATAACAATATATAAATATACATATGCATATATGCATATTTGTCTATCTATCTATACAAGCAAAGAGACACACACATACACACAATGGGCTTCAACACATTTTCTGCCTACCAAGTTCACTCACAAGTCATTGGTCAGTCAGTGGCTATAGTAGAAAACAAATGACCAAGGCGACATGCAGTGGGACTGAACTTGAAACTACGCGATTGCATAGCAGCCATGCCTGCACTGTATCCATTAAAAAAAAAAAAATTAAATTAACTAAAAATAAAGAAGACTGGATAATCCCAGCTGACATATCAAAAGCCTTTGAATATAAATTTGCTCAATCAGAGAGAGCTGACCTGCAGCAAAACAACAACAATACATTTGTTTTGTATATAATACACACAACATAAAAGACATGCGCACACTTGCATACATACACGCCTTTATATAGACAGAAACAATACATAGGATAGGGTCTAATAATTTTTGGGGGGGGGTTTTTTTTCCTTTTTATATTTCATTTACTTATTTTCCAGGGACAATTCTCACTTTGTGAGTAACACACCTTGAACTAAATAAACCTTCCGATCAAAAGATAATATATATATATATACACACACGCACACATATATATATATATATGTATGTATGTATGTATGTATGTATGTATAATATGCATGAAATAAAAGGCATGCACAAACAGAAACCAACATTTCTATTAATGACTCGGATGACTCAAAGGTTTCTATGACTGTTACAATGGGGGAAAGTGTACGTGGTGCTGAAGAGGGACCTGGGATATGGAAGGGGTCGGAAATAGTAGGGGTAGTACTAAAATAAAATGACTTCATGTTTTCAGAAAGACTTGTTTATCTCATCTCAGGAGGAAAAAGCCTTTCCTTTGTACAAAATTATGATTAACCCAAAAAAATCTCCCTATTTTTTTCGTGAATTTTTATGTAATTTATTTAATTTATTTTTTTTTCTTTTCTTTTTCTTTACACTTATTTTTTGTATTTTTTCCTTTTAAGAATATAATACAATGAGTTTACAAGGATGAACTGTAAATGTTTTTTTTCATTTATTTTTATTTTTAAAAGACTTCATATGAAAACAATCATTTTGATAAAAAAAATTATAGTTGCCATTGTCAACATCATCATCATCACCATCATAATCATCCTAAGCATTGTCATCATCATCATCATTGTCATTGTCATCATCTTCATTGTTAGTAGTCATTTTACACACATCAATCAGTCTCATCAAAATTCTTTCTGAGAGTGCTCAACTCAACCTTCGATAATTATATTAAATTATTCATTTATTCTCAATTCATTTTGCAGAGGTAAACGTTCTGGACCATTATATTATAGCACTATGTGTGTTCAAATCTACAGAAAGCATTTCATTGTGACTCTACATAATGCACCTACCCCCACCCCATCCCACCAACAGACACATAGGTTCATAGAAACACTACCTTTGAAGTTCATCATCATCATCATTTAACAATTTAACATCCACTTTTCCATGCTTGGAATTTAAGGCAGATTTTTTTTTTCACGGCCGGATGCTCTTCCTGTCACCAACTCTCACCTGTTTCCAAAGCAAAGTAATACTTTCCCGTTGCTAGATATTTTCCATAGAAGACAGGAAATGAACAACCATGCTTGCATCATGTTGATGAGGCTCATTTGCAACTGTCATGTGATACCTAAACAAGCACACACACAAATACTGACACACATACATAAATACTCTCACACACACACACACACACACACACACACACACACACACACACAGTTAAGTAGTAGGAAAATGGAATTGGTAAAGTGCTAGATTAAATGTCTTACAAGATTTAGTTCCATCTTCTTACGTAGTTCCTAGTTGAAACCTTATTAGAATCAACCCTTTCAATAAAATAATGGATTTAATATAAATAAGTACAGACACCAAAATGGTTGTGTGCTCACAAAGTCTGCTCCCCAACCACATGGTTCCGGGTTTGGTTGCAGAGTGTGGTTGTTTGATAAGTGTCTTCTACTATAGGCTTGTGCCGACCAAAGCCTTGTGAGTGGATTTGGTAGACAGAAACTGTGTAGAAGCCTGTCGTGCATGCACGTGTGTCTCTCTCTCTGTGTTTGCCCCCTTCACTGCTTGACAACTGTTGTTGGTTTGTCTATGTCCTTGTAACTTAGCAGTTCAACAAAAGTGACTGATAGAATAAGAACCAGACTTTAAAAATCTAGTATTATGGTTGATTTTTTTTGACTAGCATAGACACAGTCCAATGATTGAAACAAGTAAAAGATAAAAGCTCTATTTATATTTATTGCTTTTGTTTTTGTTTTTTTTACATTTCTTTCTCTATTTCACTTGCAAACAATGCATGGTGCATTACAAACATTTTATAAAATGCAATAAAATAAAACAGAAATAAATGCTTTTAAAGTACATCTAGGTTTAGTGTTTGGAAAGGACAGAATTGTAATTTTTTTCCTCTCTTCATTTTTCTCTCATGATTTAAATTCAAGAAATAAGAGAGAATTTTATTTTCTGTTTTGTTTTTTCTTTAAATTTTAATTGTAAAAACAAAACAAAAACACATCATGACAATCTCAGTTTTGTGATTTTTTTTTTAAACAACAAACTAAATTATGCATCATCATCATCATAAGATGTAAAGTGTATTTTTTTTTTGTTTCTTGTTTCCATATTTTTGTAAATTTTGCCAGACATGCACAACAACAATCTCTTACATTGACAGAAGGTTACAAATGCATTGGGAAAGAAAATCAATGGACTTCCACTTTATCAAGAGTGGGGGGGTCTGTTTCTTTGGTGAGATGAAAGGTTAAAAATAAAAATTTTTTAAAAAAACCATCTTTTTAAATCAACCATCGCAGGATTTGCACTCAAAATGTGAAAAGAGTGACTAGGCATAAAGCAGTGAGGTTAAGAATCTCACTTTGTAACCTCGTGATTTTAGGTTCAGTCCTGCTGTGCAGTCTTCTGCTATAGCCCCAAGATGACAAATACCTTGTGAGTGAATTTGGTAGAGGGAAATTGTAAACAAGCCTATCATCTGTGTGTCTGTGTGCACTATAGGTACAAGGCCTGAAATTTTCAGCAGAAGTGTATTAGTTGATTACATCAACCCCAGTGCTCAACTGGTACTTAATTCATCTACCCCAAAAGTCAATCCTGGTAGGATTTCAACTCAAAACATAAAGATGGCACACTAACAATTCTACCAGCTCTCTGCCTTATATAATAATAATAATAATAATAATAATAATAATAATGATAATTCATTCTTTTATTAGCCACAAGGGCTCACATAAAATAACATTAAAGGACATAAAAGACAAAAACAGGATGATGCAATGGGTTTTCCGTGTGTAAACAATATAAATAACAATTAAAATTGAACAGATTAAAACTCCCAATAGGGAAGATGCTTTAAGGTCCTCGTGGAAAAACCCACAAAAGCCATGGGTGCCTGATCAAGAGCCCTTCTTTTATTTCTCACAGGTGTATGCTCAGAAGTGGTCCTTTTACACTGGCCATTCTTCCAACATTCACCCACCTTTCAACAAACTTACTAGAAGGCAACATTTCCCTCTTCACCTTCATCTTCCTTGAAAAGGCTGATGAGGGCCTAAATAATAATAATAATAATAATAATAATAATAATGGTTTCAAATTTTGCCACAAGGGCAGCACTTTTGGGGATGGAGATAAGTCGATTACATCAACCCCAGTGTATTACTGGTGCTTAATTCATCAGCCCTGAAAGGATAAAAAGTGAAGTTGACCTCAGTGGAATTTGTAGCAACGGGCAAAATACCGCTAAGCATTTCATCCAGCGTGCTAACAATTCTGTCAGCTCGCCATAATAATAATAATAATAATAATAATAATAATACAGAATGATTCTTAAATGCTGTAGCTCTATCTTGCATTTGTTTATTACACCACATTTCAACCAAATGCTTAAGTGTAATGTTAATGGTGATAAGTAGACACAAGATAGATTCTACATGAGGATTTGCTGCCACTCTATTATAGATAAGACTTTTAGATGATCTGATACATACCAACACCTAGGTGAACTGAGACATGCGGAATTAAGTGTACTGTTGAAACACAAAGCAAAAATGCCTGCAGTAGATTTAAACTTAATATCTACATGGTGGCATACCAATATTGAATTTATCCACTCAAGTATTCTACTTCTGCACAATTAATAACATACGTGTGTGCTCATGTGCGCCTGTGTGCGTGCATGTGTGTCATACGAGGATAAACAAGAAAGAGAATTCTCAATAACTCCAAAAGTGTATTTATTAACATGCCGAGGTACAAAATTTCTTGGCTTCATTGCCCAGGTTTCATGCCACCTGAAGGCAATCATCAGAAAACTGTTTACACTTTTGAATAGTTAATGAAAGAGAGAGGTGGGTGAGAGGTGAGAGAGAGAGAGAGACCTATATCCATAATACACATGTTCATAATAAATATAAACAGATAAAGATGTGTGGCAGAGAGAGACAGACAGAGACAGAGTGAGAGAGAGAGATTTCTACAGTCTTCTCTTTCCAGAAATATGGATGGGCATGAATATATGCAAACTTACAATCATGTACACACACATGAACATTTCCAAATGCAAACATGAATAATTTAAACATCAACACAGATGCATAACTTCACAGAATTATAATAAGGTCTACAGCTGGACCTTATCTTAAAGCCTGGTTGTGACTACTCGACCTGCTAGAAACAGCAGCAAATTTTCTCTCTAATCACACCCTGCATTTTAGCTTAACAATGACAGTTATTTTACTAAATTTTTCATTATACTATTGTCAGCACTGTCATCATCATCATCATCATGATCAACCTTTGGACATTATTGTCTCAAGTTCTAGGACATGTGACCCTGTCTCCATGGTGTGTAAGTGACTGAGATCACAATGGTCACCCCCAGGATGGGACACCAGTCCACTGCAGGGTTACTCATTTACAGCTGAGTGGACTGGAGGATCGTGACATGTTTTGTTCAAGAAAACAATGCACCACCCAGTCCAGGAATTGAAACCACAATTTTGCAATCATGATTGAATCACCCTAACCACTAAGCCATGCACCTTCACCTTCCTCCTTTGTATTGTCATCATCATAATCATCATCCTCATTATTATCTTTTTTCATCATTGTTATTATCATCACAGCATTGGAGATAGAAGAATTTTTTAATGATTCACAGACAGTCGTTAAGGACTGTCCAACATGCCAACGTCATCTAGGAAACTTCTTTTGTAGCCTGCCATTATCACCTTTAATGTTAATATCAGCCATTATAATTATCAACACAAATATCCTTAATTTATTTTTTTTGTTTTGTTTCTTTCTTCTATGTTAGTAATAAGCGATCAATTCTTCTTCAAATCACACCAGAGAGAAGGACTTTCATTGGATCCCACATACTCAAATCGCAACGACAATAAAAGCAGTGAAGATCTTATCAGCAAAAATTCTGTTATGGACAATTTTGCAGCTCTTTAGTAACAGAAAGAGATCAGAGATTCTCTTCGCATATTAACAGCTGTCTGTTAATTGAAAGAGCAGACTAAAGGTAGCAATCAGTTATACACACACCTTCATTTCTTGATGCACAATACACACACACACACACAAGTACCTCTTCGTTTATGCACTCACATACACGCACATGCAATCAGCTCTTTATTCACAGATACATACATACACATGCATATGCATTCTCCTCTTTGTTCACTTTAAAAAAAAGACATCTTTCTACCTTTCAACATATACACCTCTTCGTTTATATCTACGCTCATCAACATCTTCACACTACACATGTTTTTTATGCATACACACAAAGCTTTTACCTCCATTCCACAATACACATAACAACTCACCATTTCCCCCCCCCCCAACACAATGCAAACAAATATATTATGCGTACACACACACACAAACACAGATCTGTTCATGCACATGAACAGTAAACGCTCTGCATCTCTTTCTCTCTCATACACATACACACATTACTATATTCTTACACATAAACCACTTCATATCTACAGACTACCTCTTCAAACCCCTACACCACCACCACCATGACAAACACACACGCATGTAAACACAAACAAATGCTTTCTGTTCACACATGCATATACATATACAATTCTTCCATATAATTCACATAATAC
>NC_068999.1:49044528-49046670 GCF_001194135.2 Octopus bimaculoides
GGGGGGGGGGGATAACCAATAGTAACACACACACACACACACAAATACATACGCAACACACGGACATGCTCACCGTTTCTATTTGCATAGAAAAAATAAATATTTTTTCTTGCTCAACATGACACAGGAAACTGACAGACAATTCTTCATTCAACATGCACATACATGTGTGTGAATAAGTATATATACGTGTGTATGAATACGTACATGTGTGTGTGTGCATGCACACACTTGCATATATGGGCAATGCATACACACACACACACACACGTGTGTGTGTGTGTGTGCGTTTGTACATGTGAGTGGTTGTACATGTCTTTTGTTTCATCATCATTTTAACGCCCATTTTCTCCATGCTTGTATTGCTCCAGTGGAAATGCATTGAGGCAAATTTTCTACGGCTGAATGCTCTTCCTGTGGCCAACCCTCACCTGTTTTCAAACAAGGTAATATATTCTCCCATAGCCAGAGATGTTTCCACAGTAAATTCAAAATGAACAACACTGCTGGTATGATGGTGACACTCATTTACAACTATCACTCAATGTCAAGACAAAGAGGTATAAACACACACACACACATATATATATAGATGCCCATACACACACGCACACATATATATATATAGATGCCCATACACACACACACACATAGGTAGATACCCATATATACACACACACACACACATATATACAGATATCCATATACATACACACATGTACTTGAATAAGTGTTTCCTGATGGAACTTCAAATCAATCAAAACCTTCTAAGTGGAATCCAGTAGATAAAAACTGTGTGGAATCCCAAAAGAAGAACTGTTCTAGCTCTGAGGTGGTAAAACTAAATCCGGTGCCCTGTTTGATCCTTTTGATATCAACATGTCTCAGACCACCCATGGTTCCATGGATACAAACTTTAGTGGACCCTACTGTGTTGTCAGCTTTCAGCTTCAGTCTCTGATCTGGGGATAACTTCCTCCACATCCCTAACCAGTCTATGAAGCCATAAAAACTCTTGTGAGTACTCCTTACTACTTCTGGCTAAATGGAAAAATAACTTTATGGTTCCAGGTTCAGTCCCACTGTGGGGTATCTTAGGTAAGTGTCTTCTACTATAGCCTCGGGCCAACCAAATAAACACACACGCACACACAGACACACACACATATATATACACAGTGGACTTCCACACAGTTTCCATCTACCAAATTCACTCACAAGGCATTGGTCAGCCCAGGCACTTGAAGGCACTTGACCAAGGAGCCTTGCAGTGGGACTGAACCTGAAACCATGGGGATGAAACACAAGCTTCTTAACCATACAACCATGCCTGCACCTATATATAAAAGTGTGAAGAAAAAATAAAATTTGCAAAGTGGAATAAATTATTTTGCCATGGGGAAGAAGAGCATATAGTGCTTCTTGACAGAGAATCTAATTTAACCTAATTAATACATATATATCTATCACTCCATCTCATGACTTCTGGTGAGCCTTACTGCCATTTTAATGTAATTATATTCATGTACCCATTAGCAGATTTGATTATTCCCATAAACCAGGAACGTTTCTCATTTGCAAATATTGAAGCATTTCCTTTCGTTATAGAAAGAAACCAGAATCCATTTGTGAGGTCATATAATAATAGCGCAAGAATCAGCAGAACTTCCCTATGCAACAAACCCACTCAATAATAGTTACAGTCACTTTTTCAAAATATGGCTTGGAGATGAAGATTTACAACTATCCACAATGATTCGGCTATGATTATTATCAGCGAGAGTGCACACACACACACACACACACACACACACACACACACACACACACACACACACACACACGTACTTTTCCTTATCCAAATGCAACAGAAAACTATGAAGTGCATTCTAACGAATGATTTGCTACATATGAACAAATTTTTACATTTATATGCAAGAGGAAAAATATCACTCATAAACATGAGTTTTCAGCCCATGGGCATATGGCGTAGTGGTTAAGAGCAAGGGCTACTATCTCCAAGATTCCGAGTTCGATTCCAGGCAGTGACCTGAATAATAATAATAAAATCGAAAAATACCTTAGGAATGAGAACTAAAAACATTTATCTCCCCTTACACACACTTCCTGTTTTGACACCAC
>NC_068999.1:49046680-49047007 GCF_001194135.2 Octopus bimaculoides
GATGCATGAGAATTGAGAGCTGTGTTAAGTTTTAAAAAAAGGTTAAAAGTTTGTGTTAAACAGGAAGTGTGGTGTCAAAACAGGAAATGTGTGTGAGGGGAGACAAATGTTTTTAGTTGGAGTTATAAACTCTTTTTCAACAGATAAACTTCCTGTTGAAAAAGAGTTCATAACTCCAACTAAAAACATTTGTCTCCCCTTACACACACTTCCTGTTTTGACACCACACTTCCTGCTTAACACAAACTTTTAACCCTCTTTTTTAAACCTAACACAGCTCACAATTCTCATGCATCCTTATTTTTCCAACCATTATATACATGAACT
>NC_068999.1:49047017-49050290 GCF_001194135.2 Octopus bimaculoides
CCATTGAACTTCAAAAGCTCAAAGACAATATAATGTATTGGTATAGTTATCTTTTTATATATTATTTTTTTATATATTATTTTCTTCATTTTGTACTTTGTAAAAAACATTTTCATTCTCCCTCTTCTTGAAAATTTGCTTCACAATGAAAGCCGGTTAGAGAAATCTTTATTAAAATATGCTTCCAGTTTAGCATTCTGCCTTATTATTATTTTTCAGTTTCCTATTATTTCTCCATGTGCGGTTAACACAACCCCACTATTTACTGACTTATATATATATATATATACACACACACACACACACATCTTTACATACAATAAATATATATATATTATACATACATGCATTTATATATAGTTATTTTAAGGTTTTGCAGGTAAAATTGGACAATGCTTTACTGATGAAGTCAAAGTAAAAGTGAAATGGCAAAATGTAACCAGAGTTATCACCATGGTGCCAAAATTCATACTTGCTCGTCACTGCATTCCATATTTAATTCCTTTTAATTAATTAAAATTTCACATTGTATTCCCTGCAATATTTTGTTTAGTATTGTTTCTCCGTTTCCAAATAGAATTCTTTAAACAATGGTTGTTCTTATAACTAAGGGTGTAATTTTAATTAATTAATGGAAATGCCTTGGTTTACTCCATCAAGAATGCTAGCACCCGTTTTGTCAAAGAATCTTGCAACACTGAAGCTAACCTCCAACTGTGTAGAAACAATATTTCCTCTCTTAAATTAGCATATTCTCTGTAAAGGGCTAAAATCCATGACAAAAATAAATGTTCTTAAATACAATTAATTAGTTTCTATTCTGTGTGGTGTAATACTTTTTTTCTTCTTTAAATTGAATTCACATATCCAAAATTTAAGATAAATAGTCCAGTGGTTCTGAATTATTCTTGCAATGAACGTATCTTGAAAAATCACCATCTCTTCAACATGCTGCTTTTGTAGTTACTATTGCTGTCATTTAGATGCAGGTCAACCATGATTGAGTAGATATGTGATCAGAAACAATCCAATCATGACCACCCAGTCTTTTTTTTTTCAGGTAATGTGTATATAAGACTACATTAGCCAATGTAGCCTCTGGCATTATCTTTTCTTTAAGATGGTAGGGGTGACTTATAGAAAATTTAGGTGGAGGGATGGCTTTATGGTTAGAAGCTTGCTTACCAACCACATAGTTCTGGGTTCAGTCCCACTGCATGGCACCTTGGGCAAGTTTCTTCTACTATAGCCTTGAGCCAACCAAAGCTTTGAGAGTGGATTTAGTAGGCAAAACTGAAAGAAGCCTGTCATGTGTGTGTGTGTGTGTGTGTGTGTGTGTGTGTGTGTGTGTGTGTGTGTGTGTGTGTGTGTGTGTGTGTGTGTGTGTGTGTGTGTGTGTGTTTCTGCATCTGTGTTTGTCCCCCACCACAACTTGATAACCAGTGTTGGTGTGTTTGCATCACCATAACTTACCAGTTCAGCAAAAGAGACTGAGAGAATAAGTACTAAGTTTCAAAAAATAAGTTCTAGGTTTTATTTGTTCAACAAAAAACCCTTCAAGGCGGTGCCCCAGCATGGCCACAGTCAAATGAGTGAAACAAGTAAAAAAAAAAAAAAGAAGAAAAGATTATTATTTCTAGCAGGTCAAGCAAACCACACGGCAGCCTTTTTGTTGGCTAAAACAGGTATTTTTACCTGTTGGCATGGGTTTGGGGAGTCTTCCTGTATGGCATACCAGCACTCCTCTCAATCCTCTAATACTTAATCAGAGATTGATCCTGAAACCTAACGATGTTACTTTAAAAGCAATGCTCCAGTATGATCTTAAGATCTAGAAATGAAGCTAAAACAAAGTGAAGAACTTAATTTCAATGTCCATCTACCTTGGTTTTCCTCACTCACTCAAAGTTGTTATTGTCACTAGAGACCACACAGGGACACTTACTTATGCTGTCACTCACACATACACACACACACAATTTTATCATATGACCATACCATTACAGGCATCTATCATTCCTGTATGAAAAGAACAATGTCTTTAATGTTGAGTTGCTCTCTCAGCTCTGTTTGTCAATCAATCACTGTTCTTACCAACATAATCTCTTTTTTCTTTTCCTTATATATTTATATTAGTTACCAGAAGTTAGACAAACTCATCATCATCATCATCAGCAGCAGCAGCATTGCCTAGCATAAAGCTGCCTCACCCAGGATGCATGGTCTCGCAAGCTCGACACCAAAAATGCACCTGGTACACACTGTAAAGTGGTTGGCATTAAGAATAGCATCCAACTGTAGAAACCACGCCAAAGTAGAAAATGGAGCAGAGATACAGTCCTTGGACCTGTTAGATCTTGTCAAACCCTCCTCCAACCCAAGCCAGCATGGACATTAAGTGATGATGATGATGATGATGATGATTAAAAGACTGTGAGTAAAAAAATGTTACATATTTCATAATAGCAATGGTAACAATATTCAACTATTACCAGTGACTTGCAAGATCATAAACAACAGTAAGTTTAAGATGTTGGATAAGTGAACACAAGGTCATGTGTTGAACTCAAGATTGTGGGTAAAATATGTGCCTTCATTAGCATTATTATTCCTGGCTATCAGTAACAACAGATCCCTTACTGCCAACTAATCCAACAACTGCTTAAATTGGGTGGCAATAAGGAAATGATGAGAACAATTTCTCTTTTAAAAAAAAGAATTTTCAGAATTTGTGAAAAATTCAGCTCCTACTCTTACTAGCATAGAAAAACAGATGTAAGGCAGGATAAAAAAAATGGAACCCGCCAAAAGCATGGCTGTGAACCAAGATTAGGTATGTATCTTAATATTTTCAGTAGCTACTTGTGTATGAGAGTTACTTACAAACTAGAAAAACTCTGCACAATTCATAGAATCTAAGAGTAAACAAGAACCTCTTTTTCAAAAACCAAAAACAAAACAGCAACAACAATAAAAAGAAAAAAAAAGAAAAGGTTATAGGTGAATCTGAAGGGAGAAGTCTATTATGGCATTAACTCATAGTTACAACTTTAATTAGCCTTTAGGTAGCAAGAATGCGATATTGTGATGTTAATGATTATAATTAATGGATGCACACAGTAATGATATTCTAGATAGCCAAACAATCCACTTCTTCATTATGCATGATTTGTTAACAGCAGCAGCAGCCAGAGCTAAATGATGGGAGTGAAGAGCTCTTCTTGTGTGTGTGTGTGTGTGTGTGTGTGTGTGTGTGTGTGTGTGTGTGTGTGT
>NC_068999.1:49050300-49056530 GCF_001194135.2 Octopus bimaculoides
TGTGTGTGTGTGTGTGTGTGTGTGTGTGTGTGTGTGTGTGTGTGTGTGCGTGAATGAATAATACTATGACTGGTGTTAAAAAGAGAGAAAAACACTAGAAGTGGTAGTTGGCTGCTGTTTGTGTTGGAGAGATAGCCAATGCCTAGGAGATACAGAACTGTAATATACACTTCTGACAACAAAACCTGTTCTAACTGCAAGTATATATATATATACACACACACACACACACGAGAGGGCGCTGAAAGGTTTCTAGCTTTAAGAGTGTCGCAAAAGGCCTGGTTGGAGGCCCAACCAACCAAGTTCTTTTACAGGGTTTAGAAAAACTGAAGGGGTGCTGCAATAATTATGTGAATCTGAGAGGGGGAATATGTCGAATAAAATCATAATTAACTGATCTTCCTGTATTTTCTTTTACCCAAAACCAGGAATTTTTCAGCACTCCATTGTGTATGTACATATATATACATATTTATATACAGTAATCCCTTGCCATATCACAGTTCACCTATCGTGGTTTATTATTTAAGCTTACGTCGATTCCTCTGTGGTGGTGTTTTGCATTCATAATGAAATAAATATATACAAATAATGAAAATAATTTTAAAAAAATATACAGTACAGTACTGTTTTTACTTCACAGATTTTCACCTATCATGTGGGGTTTTGGAACATAACACCCGTAATAGTTGAGGGATTACTGTATACTGTTCCATCATGGTAAGATCAACAAAGTACTCCATCTGGTGAGAGATAAATATTGTTTAATGAACAGTACATATTTTTATAAGCTAGTAATAATTTCATGCAATGAAAACAACACAACATATATTGTGTTTATTACACACACACATATATTATGAACTTGATAGTGCTGTCATTTGTTCAGCACCAAGCCAGCCCCTATTGGGCAGATTCATGACAACGGAAGTCCAAACATGACCATTCCATCTTATTTTCAAATATTATAAGTGCAAACATGCCATGTAGGCTAGGTACAGACATGGCTGTGTGGTTGTGAAGTTTGCTTCACAACCACAGGCTTTTAAGTTCAGTCTTATTGTGTAGCAGTGTGGCACCTTGAGTAAGTGTCTTCTGTCATAGTTGACCAATGCTTTGTGAGTTTGATTAGGCAGATGGAAACTGTATGGAAACCTTGTGTGTATGCATGTCTTTACTCTGACACCATTCAGCCAGCTGAGGTGATGTTCATGTCCCACACAGACACAAAATCCAACAGCACAATGGCTTTGGTAAAGTTGTGGAATAAAGTACTTCATTGGCGAACAAAAAGAGGACCAGCACCAAGTAAAGCATCCTTGTCATAAAATACTGCTGGTTGTTGTCTTACCTGGAGTCAATTCTGATTCCTTCTATATTTGTAATATTTAGCAATCTAATGAAACAGTGATGAGAAAGCTTTGCCATCCGACAAACAAATGAATAAATAAAAGACGTTTACATTTTAAGAATTCAGAAACTTCAACAAATATGAAGGAAATTATTTTAAACATTGAAACTCAAAGAAGATTAGGCTATGAAGCAATAGCATATTGAATATTAGATTTTAAAAAAGAAAAAAGACCCTTGAATAGAAATATGTCTATGGCTACCTGTGGGACATTTTTCTTTCCAAGGAGGTTTTTAACCTAATATTCTACATGCTAGCTATATTCTGTAAGTTCCAATGTTAAAAATAATTTTTAAAAAATAGATCTTTTTTGGCTTTTTTAAAAGCAAGAACAGAGAATATATTTCTGAACTAAATGTTCTTAAAGCTGCTACGAAACTCTATATACTGGTATGTTGATATTTTTATAGTAGCGGGGAGGAGCAGCAGAAATGTTTTAATACTTTTTTTGCATCCAATTTTTTCCATGCTACTAAAGGTAGGGAATTTGTAGAAATCTGGATATTTTTGCAATGCCAAATTATTGAAGCAAGTATTCTAACGGCTGTCTAGTGCCAACTGCCTGCTCAACCATAAAGTCAAGTACATTTTTTTTCCCCTTAATCTAGACAGATTGACGTAAAACCAAGTGAAATGTCTTATAATAGAAAAACAACCAGCCATTAACCCTTTAAAATATCTGGCCAAAATATTCTACCTGTTTTATGTTCAAACTGGCCTAATCCAGCTTCTCACACCTACCCTACAATGTCAGTTTAAAAAGAAACAATCTCATCATTGAAATCTTCAAGCTACGAGCCAATGCCTGATTAGTTCAAAACAATGTGAATAAATAAGCTTTACATTTGACAGAGTAATCTGGATGCTAACGATTTAAATTTTTTAATATATGATATTGACGAAAGGGATTTTGTTTCATCGAGACAATGTTCCAGCACACAAGTTTTTAGTGAAACAAATCGACCCCAGGACTTATTCTTTGTAAGCCTTGTACTTATTCTATTTGTCTCTTTTGTTGAAATGCTAAATTACAGGGATGTAAACACACCAACATCAGTTGTCAAATGATGATGGGAGACACACAGATACACACACACATAAAAAAAATATATATATATATATATATATATATATATATATATATATATATATATATATATATAGGATGAGCTTCTTTCAGTTTCTGCCTACCAAATCCACTCACAAGGCTTTGGTCAGCCTGAAGCTATAATAAAAGACACTTGCCCAAGGTGCCACGCAGTGGAACTGAACCCGGAACCATGTGGTTGAGAAGCAAGTTTATTATCACACAGCCATGCTTGCACCTATATGTATATGTAATTATACAGAGAGAGGGGTGAGTGTATGTATATGTGTGAATTCCCATGATGTAAAACCAACACGGAAAACAATTTGGTTTCCAATTTTTCATTCATCACTGATCCGAGATAACATGGCATGCTCAATTGTGAACCACGTCATGCTTATCATGAATTGATCGATGATAACACAGATGAGTGATCATTCAAAGATTGTGTGTGGACTACAAATGCACATCCCAGCAACCATCCATAATGATCGGATACCCAAACTGCACTGATTATTTACATCTCATATTTCCATCTCCTTGCTACGAGTTTGCGTATTTTTTAAATGGATTTACATACCCATCAACGTTCCACGAGTAAACAGAAAAAAATATTTATTACTGTTATAGCTTTATTATTTACAGATCATATGTCATTAGATTTTACTTTAAATATTATTCCAAACATGAAGCATCATCATTATGTGTGTTTAAACTGTTTGGAGGTGTTATTTGGGTAATTTAGGGGCACAACTTGGGGTTTTGTTTCCCATATGTTCTCATTCATTTATCACTGATTCATTTAACCCCTTGCAGACAGATTTAGTACTGACAGTCTGTGCTGTGTACCAGTATTAGGCCATTCAGTAGCTACATAATTTTTCATACAAGGAATTTTTACAGTGTATTTACAGATTTTTCTCTGTATGGTGTATTTGAAAAAATGGTGCTGTGCAGAGCTAGACATAGCACTGCTCATACACACAGTGTTTCGATGCAGTCAGTACCACTTCCTATCTGCAAGGGGTTAACAGAGTTTTTTGTTTTTAACCAAACATCTATGATAAAACAAGGGTAACTGCATAAATTCTTGGCTTTCTTTATCAATGTATTGTTGTTGTTGTTGGCACTCCATCGCTTATGACGTCGAGGGTTCCAGTTGATCCAATCAACGGAACAGCCTGCTCGTGAAATTAACATGCAAGTGGCTGAGCACTCCACAGACACGTGTACCCTTAACGTAGTTCTCGGGAATATTCAGCATGACACAGTGTGACAAGGCTGACCCTTTGAATTACAGGCACAACAGAAACAGGAAGTAAGAGTGAGAGAAAGTTGTGGTGAAAGAGTACAGCAGGGTTCACCACCATCCCCTGCCGGAGCCTCGTGGAGCTTTTAGGTGTTTTCGCTCAATAAACGGTCTGGGAATCAAAACCACAATCCTATGACCGCGAGTCCGCTGCCCTAACCACCGGGCCATTGCGCCTCCACTATCAATGTATGTGGATTCACAAAAATGTTGAATGAATACACACTTGATGCTTGTAACTGGTGAAAAACGCAACGGAAACTTTTCATATCCAGAAATGTGTTATTGTCCACATCTAATCACAGCAGTAAAAATTAACCTAATTTCCATTCAGTCTCTCATTAGTTATTAATTACTTCAGTCTCGTTCTGTCTGCAGATATTGAATTTGTAGACTTGAGGAATACGGTATATAAATATGTTGGCAACAAGTCCATGTTTTTGTAAGCGGGGGTGAGTGAATCAATAGCTGGATGTTGTTGGCACTTATTTTACTAACTTTGGAGAGAAAGACAAAAGTTGAAGTTGGCTCTCACGGTGAGGTGGATGTAAATATAGTGACCATTTCAATTAAAGCTACTATGAGTCACAGCTAGAATATACTTGATCATAGATCTGCGGGACCAACATTGACTAAAGTTAAACAAAAACAACCCTAGGGCTTCATTACTTCATCCATCCTTCTTATCAACCCACTATTCCTAGAACTTTGAGCTGGAACAGTCATGTGATGTTGTGATGTGCATGACGACTAGCAAGGCATAAAGAGATGTCAAACAATGCATGCGGAAGGAACCAGCAGCAGACCTCAAAATAGATGTAAGAAGCAGTGGAGTCTGATCTCAAGATGCTGAACCTCACAAACTTGGCAAAGTGGTGCAACAAGTGGCAAGTTGAGATACAATGCAAAAGCGGATCAGTTCAATACAATCCAACAGCATTAAAGCGAGTCATAAAATGGTGGAGTAAAGGGGAGGAGGAAGAGGGGAAGATGAAGGGAATAGGGGGAGGGGAAGATGGAGATGAGGGGGGAAGAGAGGGGAGGAGGAGAAAGAAGAGAAGATAAGGGAGATGAGAGGGGAGAGGGAGGAAAGGGGGCATGGTAGGAGGAGTGTGGGGGGAGGACGGGAGGAGGAGGAGGGGAGAAGTTGAGGAGGAGAGTATAAGGTAACACCACTCAGCGGATAAATAGGAATGATGGCTCACGGGATGAGAGTTGACACTTGTCTGAGAAAAGGAAAGTTCCTCTTCGTTGCTACGCAAATTATTGTTGGCAACAGCAACCATACGACTCCCCACCACCACCACCGCCAACAACAACAACAACAACAACAAGAGAAACAACAATAGCAATGGAATCCTCCACTGCATGTTCTCATTGTAACACCAACAACAACCAACGCTTCAAATATTTTTACATGTTGCTATTGAGATTGAAACAAATCAAACAGACAGGCAGTCTGCCTCCACAGAATCCAGTTTCCTTCTAGTTTCTATCCTTAGTAGGTGTTATTCCCCACCACCACCACCACCAACCTCACCTCTTTTACCAAAGTCTCTCTCTCGCTCTCTCTCTCTCTCTCTCTCTCCTGATCAATATTGTACAGCAAGTCTCTCATCACACTCTCTCGTGTATGTATGTAACAAAGCCCTCACTCCCCAGCCGAACCCTAACCAGCCCCTTCAATTCTTCTGCCCTGTAACCCCACCAAGACCCATGCAAACTCCTCACCCCACTCACACAACCACCACTGGTTTTAGATTCAAGCAGTTGAACAACTCTGTTCTCTCTGCATTTCTTCTTTCATCTCTCTCCTTCCCTCCTTTTAATACTCTCTTCATTACTCTCTCTCTCTCTCTCTCTCTCTACTTCTCTCTCTCCCCCCTTTCTCTCTACTTCTCTCTCTCTCTCTCCCTTTCTCTACTGCTCTCTTTACTGTTCTCTCTCACTCATTACTGATCTCTCTATCTCTGCCGCTGCTGCAGCTGCTCTCTCTCTCTCTCTCTCTCCTACTCCCGCTCTCCCCCTACTTCTTTCTTGCCTCCCTCAACTATTCCCAGACTTCTCTTTCACCAAACTCTTCCAAATTGCCATTACCACATTCAGTTACAATTATTTAAAATAAATTAAGAAATAAAGACATAAATAATAATTATATAAAACAAAAACGTAAATTAAAACAAAAACAAAACTGTCCAAACACAGTTTTCTGCATCATCTAAAAAGACTATTCCAATCTATCAGGTTAAATTACATTTTGAGATATCAAGCAAGACATAATGACTACTTATTTCTGCCATGGTTTTAGTTAATTAGTTAGTTTCAGTTTAGATAGCTTGAGAGAGAGAGAGAGAGAGAGAGAGAGAAGGAGAGAGAGAGAGAGAGAGAGAGAGAGAGAGAGAGAGAGAGAGAGAGAGAGAGAG
>NC_068999.1:49057163-49062001 GCF_001194135.2 Octopus bimaculoides
ACATATATATATATATATATATATATATATACATGTATACATACATACATGTGTGTATGTATGCAAGTTCATGCATATAAATACATGAGTAAATATACAAACATAGACACACATACATGTAAATAAATATTCATGTGTGTGTGTGTGTGTGTGTGTATATATATATATATATATATATATATATATATATATATATAAATGTACACATCCATACAGACATAATACCAACATTATCAAGCATCATATTCTATCACAGCTTCATTGAGCACATTCTTCCTTTACCATCAAGAGGAAGTTGTTGTCTTGGAGGAAAGAGCTAAGGGATGCAGTACATTAGTTCCCTCCCTCCATCAAATCAACGTTACCTGAACAGGTGCACTGTGCGTCATGCATCAGATGTCATAAATCTTTGCAGAGCAACACGAGGTGAAGTATTTTGTTGAAGAACACAACACACCACCAAGTCTAAGAATTGAAACCATGGTCTCCCAATTGTGAATGCAATACTAACCACTAGGCCATGCATCATCACATACATACATATATCATATTTTTGGCCAGTGCCGGTGACACAAAAAAGCACCCATGCTGGTGACACATAAAAGGTACACACTACACTCTTGGAGAGGTTAGCATTAGGAAAAGCATCCAGCCATAGAAACCAAGACAAAATCAGACTGGAACCTGGTACAGCTCTCCGGCTTACAAGTTCCAGTCTAACCCATACCAGCATGGAAAGCAGACACTAAATGATGATGATGATGATGATATATATATATATATATATACTCATACATACAAATACACATACATGCGTGTACACACACAAATACATAAGTATGTGTTGCATAAACAAAAGCAGAAAAGATTTTAAACAAAAACTGGAAAAAAATAATAATAAAACAGAAAAAAAAAAACATCTTCACATGGACACATGAGAAATAGAAAAATTAATGTAATTACTAAACTAATTTAATAAATATCAAAAAGGTACTCATGGAGAAAATCAGATTAGCCAGAAAGACTTGGCACTCCAACCAAGCTTACACTGTTGTTCTTCTGAAATTTCTCCGAGCCAAGCTTGAAGGAAATGGTGTTAATTTAATTAAAACAGGCTCTAATGAGCATTGTTTTCTCTGAAGTAGGTTGGAGCCCTCAAATTTTTTGTAGACCATCCTGCAGGGAATACTGAGCTTTACAGGTGTTCCAGTGTCAACTAGTACTTAACTGGAGGAATCTCAGATGGTCAAGTTTGTAAGATGAATATTGGATGGATATCTGAGCAACATGTCTGCAGTTTGTAAGACTGCAAGCTGGCAGAATCGTGAGCATGCTGGGCAAAATGCTTCACAGAATTTCATGTGTCTTTACGTTCTGAATACAAATGCTGCTGGGATCAACTGTCTTTCATCCTTTCAGAGTCAATAAAATAAGTACCAGTTGAGCATGGGGATCAGTGTAATCGACTTATCCTCTCCCTTAAAATTGCTGGCCTTGGGCCATATTTTGAAACAAGTATGTCTGCAGTTTGTATTATCCTCTCACACAGGCCCAGTATTATTACAGCTGTATCTGTTTAGCACCAGCTCAGCCCTTCTAAGACACACCTCTGATCAAAGAGGCTTTGATTGCTGAAAGAAGTTTTTATAAAACTAGTCTGTAAATGTTGAATGTTTATGGTGGTTCACTAGAATAAAATAGCAATCAAAGGGGTCCATAGATAGAAAAATGGCTGGGAATCCCTGGACTAGAGCAACATGAAATGATGTGACCCACTCAAGAACACAACACTCTGGCTGGTCTAGGGTCCGAACCCATGACTTTATAATCACAAGCCAAATACCTTAACCACAAGGCCATGTGCCTTCACCATAACAAAAGAAAACAACAAAACTAAAACAAAAACAATAAAACTAAAAAGAAACTAATGAGGAAAAACTAATTAGGATGCGCTATATTATTTTTAGAATTAACTAGGTTTATAGCTATCTGTTAGGTGGGCTATTTTCATTAGCTATGTTGTAATTACAATATGCTAGATCTAGCTAGAAATTGGCTAAATTAGCAACTCTGATTGAAAAGGTGAATAAATTCTGAAGTGTTCAGGATGAAAGAGAAACAGAGAGACTGGGGAAACTGTGCCTCACAGTGACAGCATGTAAACACACACATTATCAAGGCTCGTTGTTGTAATTAACATTGTAAGTAATTGTTAGGAATGTTTTAGGATTTAGTTTCTTCTTTTTATTTGTTTCATACTTTATTGACAGTGTTCCTAGGATGGAGAATTAGTCACTGTTTCTAGCAAGTCGAATGATCACATGGCCATGCCTTGCATCTTACAAATTCTTGTTCCGGTACATCAAAAAAAAAAGACAACTTGTGTCTTCAGGTTTGAGTTTCAGAAAAAAAGGTTGGCCCTATATAATAGACAGTGTTTGTAGGGAGTGCATTGATGGAGATTTAGCTGTTGTTTCTAGAAGGTCCAATGACCACATGGGAGATTTCCACCATGACTAAGTAAAAACTCGTGGCATATGGTGAAGGACAGGAAGAGAAGAGGAGAAAGGTCTGAATAAACTGGACAAGGTAGAAACGAGGAGTGTGTGTAAGGGGAGACAAATGTTTTTAGTTGGAGTTATGAACTCTTTTTCGACTCTTCCTGTTGAATAAACTAAAAACATTTGTCTTCCCTTACACACACTTCCTGTTTTGACACCACACTTCCTGCTTAACACAAACTTTTAATCCTTTGTTTAAACCTAACACAACTCTTAATTCTCATGCATCCTTATTTTTCCAACCATTATATACATGAACTACCATTGAACTTCAAAAGCTCAAAGACAATATAATGTATTGGTATAGTTATTTTTTTATATATTATTTTCTTCATTTTGTACTTCTTTGTAAAAAACATTTTCATTCTCCTTCTTGAAAATTTGCTTCTCAATGAAAACCGGTTAGAAACCTTTATTAAAATATGCTTCCAATTTGAAATCTTTATTAAAACATGCTTCCAATTTAGCATTCTGCCTTATTCTTCATTTTCCTATATATATATATATATATATATATATATATATATATACACACAAATGTGTATGTCTTTATGCCTGTGTTTGTCCCCCACCACCACTTGACAAACAGTGTAGATGTGTTTACATCCCCTGTAACTTAGCAGTTCAGCAAAGGAAGTCCGATAGAATAAGTATCGGGCTTTAAAAAAAAAAAAAAGTCCAGGAGTCAGTTTGTTCAACTAAAATCCTTCGAGGCAGTGGTGCCCCAGCATGGCCACAGTCAAATGACGGAAATAAGTAAAAGACTAAAAGAATACATGTGACCATTGTAGTTAAGGAACTTTAGAGAGGGAAGATAGAGGGGGAGAGGGGGAGAGAGAGAGCGAGAGTGTAAAGATTGCCATTCTATACTTTGTATTGTGACACCATTTTAGTTATATTTCTCATCTACTTAAAAGGCTGGAGAAATAGGGGATAAGCATTATACTTTAGAACCCTTAAGTTCTGAAAGGATTAACTCTGTGTGTGTGTGTGTGTGTGTAATGTTCATATGCATGCACATGTACACAAACATACACACACAAGTGAACAGAGATTATTTTCAATTTCCTTCCACTTGACTTAGCTTCAGTCACTTGATATAGTTTTTACACAGCACTATAATTCTTTCTGCCCCTTTATTTATTTATTTATAATATTATTGTTATTATTATTATTATTATTATTATTCAGTTATCATCAAAAGCTATTGAGAACGATAGCCTCATCAAGAAATTCAATGAGACAGTCTATACCTCAATGCAACTTAAGAAATCTTTTTACACACACACATATTGAGAGACAGAGTGCAGGAGAGAGAGAGGGGGGGAGGAGTTACAAATAGTCAAGTTAGTATAGCCAGCAAGGGTACTGAGCTCTCGGGCAGAGAGCAGGGATTGCAGTTTGTAACCTGGTCTTTACTGGTGCTGTATCCATGATAAACATTTTACTCTAAATGAATTTATCCATTGAGCAGTAATTAAGTTACCGTTGTTGTTCAGTCGCAAGACATCTCCAACTGACCAACAGCTGTGATCAAAATTGTTCTAGCCATGGCCATCCCAATTAGTTTTCAGATAAAGGGTATCTAAGATTACATTATTGAATATGTCTTTCTCCTTTTCTCTTTTCTAAATGGTACTGTGTGATCCATAAGAGATTTAGCTGCTATTTCTAATAGATCAAAAAATCACAAAAAAAGACTCCATCATTGGCTTTTGGTCCACTGGTTATAGAGTACCACTGTCATACAGACAATGACAGTCAGTTCCAACATCGTGCAAAAACATGTCTAACCTTGCTTTGCTTGGAAACAGATGAGGAGGAGGAGGACCTAGAAGCTAATGGTATTCAAGTACAATATCAATTTCAGCAGAACCAATCCGACATTTCATCAGAGACATTGCACAATTTTATCAGCACCATTCCACAATTTTTGTCAGAGAGCCATCATAATACTACCATTTCGTCTCAGAGCCATTCCTCCACTCTGCTTCAACAACAAAAACAAGTAACACAATATGAGAGAAACCCTAAACAATTCCATTATGACAGCTATTCACTGTACTTGCTTTGTATGGGGCTGCTGTAAGGCAATACCTAACAAAAACCATCACATCATCCATTTTCCCTAACATTAATGTGTGTGTGGAAGTATGTGATACCGTATATTGTGTATAAAACAGAAAAATGACTTTTTCTTCCTGGAAATACTTTCTATTTGACATCTCATTTTATTAGGAATGTAGATTATTCACAGAACAATATTATTGCCACCAC
>NC_068999.1:49062366-49067911 GCF_001194135.2 Octopus bimaculoides
TCTCATTTTATTAGGAATGTAGATTATTCACAGAACAATATTATTGCCACCACCACCTCTACAATAGCTACTACTACTACTACTACTACTGCCACAGCTTCTTTTACCACCACCAGTACTACAGCTACTACCACCACCTCCGCTACCACTATAGCTACTACTACCACCACCATCACTACTGCTACCACCGTCACCACCAGCACTACCACTACTACTATTACCACTACTACTATCCCCACCACTACTCCTACTACCACTACAACCACCACCTCCACTACCACTATAGCTACTACTACCACCACCACCACCACCACTAACAAGGAGAATAGAAACAGCAGTTATAAGCTTAATGGTACTTATTACGGCAACAACAATAAGAATAGGAACAGCAAAGTCAAGCAAGATGAAGCCAACCTCATCTTGTAGGGCCTCGAGACACAAGAAGCAAGATGCAGGTGTGTATGTTTGCATGCACACAACACACCACTACATCATCAACATCACCTATATCCACACCACCACCACCGATTTGCAACTGGCCAATCGGAAACAAGCATTTCAGCCAACTATGTTGTTTAAAATGGTAAGTTCTTTGACATCGAATAACAACAAATAAAGAATATCAATTCTGAAGAGTGGCATTTGTCCAAAAATAAAAATAAATTACAAAACAAAAAAAAAACAACAACAACAAAAAACACATTTTTCCTGTGCTGAATAATTAATTTGTTCAATTTGGAAATCTGCCACACATGACAAATGTGTGTTTATTTTAGTAGTTTGTCTTACCCCACCTGCTTCTGAAATTGGAGAGGAGGAGAAGAGGAAAAGGATATGAATAAGGATATTAAGAAATATAAAATTGGTTTCATTTTCGTTTTCAGATCCACTTATTTCCATTTCATTTGTATTTCAGATGATATCGTTTTATTTCTGCTACCCCACCTACCAAATATAGAACGTTGAGTCCAAGCAAGGGTATGAGTTTAAGAAGTTTGCATACCCCCCACCCCTTTAGCAAGCAGATCAATCTGTCAAATGTAATGCTTATTTGCTCAGTTGTTTTGAATTAATCAAATATTATTTCAGAGCTTTGAGATTTCAATGGTTGTTACCTCCACCTTAACGAAGGCAGAGGTACTGTTTTCAGCCAAGTTTGTTTGTTTGTCTGTGGACAAGGTATCTCAAGAACTGCTGGATGGATTCGGATGAAGCTTTCAGGGACGTTTGGCCTCGTCACTGGCACAAACTGATTAGATTTTGGGATCAATCTAGTACCAGACAAAGAATCTGGATTATTTTTCTGGTTTAATTACTTAATTTTTGAGAGCGGTAGGGTTCATTTTTAGTATTCTCGTTTGTGAGAACAGTCAAGTTTATTTCAGGTATTCTCATTTTAAAAATCATCTCTGGCTAATCATTGAGAGGACATTACAGCAAATGTTCAAAATGTAAACCATTATTTGCAATACAGTTATGACATTGTTCAACGCTTGAATCAGTTATTTTTTTGCACAACTCCAGCATAATATCTTGCCATGCATTTATGATGCTCTATTTCAGATGACTGAGAGCTTTCTGTTTAGCACTGAACACCTGAGTTTTCAGTACTCCACAGTGAAAGAAGTACGGAGGACTGAGGTTTGGGGAACTTGCAGGCCATTCCATGAACAATTAGCAATATTCAATAAATTCAAAAGGGTTTGGTTACTTTTAGGCCACTCTGTATATAGGGAAGGTGTTTGTATGGTTAAGCAGCTCACATCCCAACCATATCATTTCAGATTCAATCTCACTGCAAGGCACCTTGGGCAAGAGCTGACTCAGGGCTATAAACCAACAACATGATGAATTATATGTTATTCTCAAAAAAAAAATACACCAAGAGTTTGATAATTAATAGTTCATCCAACCCCAAAAAGAGGAAAGATCAAGTTGATCTTGATGTGATTTGAACTCAAAATGCAAAGCACAAGGCATCCATCCAGTCCTGTGTTTTTACAGTTCTGCCAATTTTCTACTTTTATTTGGTACATTTTGTATTGAATCTGAAAGAATGGAAGGTCAAATTGACCTCAGCAGGATTTGAACTCAAAATGCAAAGAACCGTAACAAATACTGCAAGGCATCCAGTCCTGTGGTTTTATAGTTCTGCAAATCCGACACCCACTTGGATTGTACTTCTCGTATCAACCTAGAGTGGATAAAAAGCCAATTTGGCCTCAGTGGGATTTGAACTCAAAATGCAAAGAATCAGAACAGACTGAGTAAGGCATCCAGTTTTTACAGTTCCACCAATTCTCTATCTTAGATTCGTACTTTTTCTCTTTTTTTTTTTTGTCATTTTATTATTGACACTGAATGAATGAAAGGCTAAGTTAACCTAAGCAGGATTTGAACTCAGAGCAGAGACGGTCAGAACAAACACTGAGCAAAGTATTAGAGTCTAAGAATTCAGTTAATCCAATATCACAAGGCTGTGGTTGGAATGTCTTTGGTCACGTGACTACGTAAACCAGAGCTGACTTTGAACAAAACAACAATATAATTGTCTAATCGTACAATCAAGAGAAATATTTAGAAATGCAATTTGAAGAACAATAACGAACTTAATAATTATAATTAACACCAAACAATAACGTCAAGTCAACTGGTATAATTCCAGATAATTAAAGAATAAATAATATTGCCATTTCTTTTAATCATTGATTAGCATTCACTCTCTCGTTCTCCACCCCCAGCTCCCTCCCTTTGTCTTCCTCCTCCCACCCCTCCCCATACCTTTATGTTAAAGGGCAAAGAAGGCAGGAGTAGCTTTCATACAGCAATTTTAGAGTTCCAATTATCATTATTGCTTGCACTTCATTTGACGTCCCTGTGGCAAATAAAAGTAACTTTCATCATCATCATTATCATCACTATTACTATTATCATTATTAGTATTAGTATCATTTACTATTATTATTATTATTATTATTATTATTATTATTATTATTGCATCACCAATGACTGCATCTTTGGCTTCCCTCATGGCACATTCCTATATAAAAAAAAATCCAATTCCCTCTGGGCCTTTTCATTTCGGTAAGGAGGGGAGAGATCACGGAAAAAGTGTGTGTGTGTGTGTGAGGATGTGTGCGCATGTGTCACAAAATAACTGGGAGTCTTCATGTTTGGGAGTTCTTGGCGTGGAGGGGGGGGGCAGAACACTAGAATATGAGTTAGTGGTATCAACTATTTCAACCAATTGATTTATCCATTAAAGCTTTAGATAGTTTAGAGTAAAGCAAAGGAGCTTGTGTCCTTATGTCCTTAGAGATGAGACGAACAGACTGCGACAGATAGAAATGTGTGTGTGTGTGTGTGTGTCTGTGTGTGGTGTGTGTGTTGAGACAGACAGTCATACTTAAAACAATTACAGATAAGAGACAGATTAATAAATGGAAATAAACTATGGTAATATGGGAATAAAGGAAGACCAAAAAAATAGATATAAGAGACAAGATAGAGCAGAGACATGTAAATGTCACAAAAAGCTATTTAAAAAAAAAAAATTGGCCTGGGTAAGAGAGGGGAAGAGAGGCGGACAAAACAAGACAGAGAGAGAGAGAGAGGGAGAGAGGGCGGAGGTCAGAAGTACAATGATAAAAGAGAGAGAAAAGGAGGGAAATAGTGTGTGTGTGTGTGTAAGAGAGAGTAAGGGTTAAGGGGAAAATATATAGAATTGTAAACAGAAACAGACAGAATAAAAATAATGGAGAAAGAGTAAGAGAGTGTGAGAGAAAGTTGGTGAAGCACGAATATATAGATGAAAAGACAACACGCAAAGAGAAAAATGAATTGTGTGTGAGAGAGAGAGAGAGAGAGAAAAGAGAGAGTAAGAGAAGAGAGGGAGAAATAAAGAGTGAGACATCATAATGCAACAACAGTAATTCTTAATGTTTTTGCAAATAGGGTTAGAGAGTGGATGGTCATAAAACAAAAAAGGGACTAGAGGCGATGAGAGCAGGGGGGTGGGGGGAAGAAACGAAGGGGGGTGCATATTGTGCTGTTGTCTAAGACTATTCCAGGAATTCATTTACGAAAATAAATGAATAAATAGATAAATAAATAAAATACTTAAATAAGTAAATAAACAACTGGGGCTTTTTTTGGACTTGTTATTTTAATGTCTTCGCCAAGTTAATCTACTACCAACTCTGCTCTGCTTTCTTACCCCCCCCCCCCCAACACACACATGCACACTGAGGCGTTCCTCGCGTTACGGCTACCTCAAGGTGTGCGGTTTCACGATACGTTCTCTTATTTCGCTCTTACGGAAACTCGGATTGTGTAGTTTAAAATCGTTAACGATTTAGAATTACACTTTCATCGCAGCTCAATGGCTACTTGCGTTTTAGTTCAGATCAAAATATATAGTCAACGACTAGAAAATCTAGCATCACGGTATACACACACATATATCCACAAGAATACAACTTCATTGCTCCAGGCAAAGGATCAAGATGTGAGAGCTAACTTCAACGCATACTATGTAAGAACTTTCTCTCAACTTAGGAAAGCAATTGACAGGGAGGATAAACCTACAGTTAGAGATTTCTGGAAGAAATTCAACATAAATGATGCTGTGGATAATATAGCTGAATCATGGGATGAAGCGAAACCTTTAACTTTGAATAGTGCTTGGAAAAATATATGGCCAGAATGTATCTGTGACATTACAAGTTTTCTTCAGTTAGAAAGTCTACATCAAATTTGGAAAAGATATTGTGACACTTGTAAAGGATATGAAGAAGATATAGAGGATGGTGTGACTGAGTCGCTAGTGTCCCAGAGATAAGGTTTATCTAACAAGGAACTGATGGTGTTAGAAAAAGAACACGTTATGAATACAGTTGAGACAACGGAAGTTCCACCGACACCACTTAAATTGACTACAAAAATTATTGGTAAAGGGTTGGCACTTATAGGGGAAGGTCTGCAGATTTTTGTTGATAAAGATCCTAATCATTCATAAACATTGCAAGAGGAGTTTATAATGATCTCAGTTCCTGTACCAAGTAGTACAAAGCGATGAAGCGTCATAAACAACAAACAACTTTGAATAAGTTCTTCACCCCACTCAAGCTGATGTTTGTGATAATGATCTACAAGATAGTAAATATTGTCCATCATCCTCCTAATAACATTCATTCCAACACCACCCCTCACACAGTAATCAACATTTTTTTTTTGTGTGTGTTAAGAATTTACTCTCATGATATTACGATTCTTATTAATTCTCTTATTCCTCTTGAAATGATTTTTGTCATGCATCTCGTATATTGTACCTTGTATGTTTAGAAATAGATATTTTCATGTATAAAAGGTTATCGTGTTGCTCGATCTCCGTTGTTTTCTTGTGCCTTAAAAAAAAAAAAAAAGAATCCGTAGGAACGCAATCTCATTAGATATAAAAATCAAATGGAAAATTAATTTCGCATTAGGGTCAGATTTTCAGGAATGCATTGCTTCTGTAAAGCGAAGAGTTCATATATATATATAT
>NC_068999.1:49067921-49087023 GCF_001194135.2 Octopus bimaculoides
TAACACAACCTGCAATTCATTTTCATATTTCCAACACTTCCATTCTGCTATTTTTTACCATCTGCCTCTACCACCACCATCTCCCCGTTAAAGGAGTTTCTTTGCTGCCCCTCTCATATTTTTAGGGATTCTGTTCACAGTGGGAGTACAACAGAAACTGTTTGTATTTCTCACTTCTCCAACCACAGTTTCCCCTTAAAGGCGATGGAGGGAGTGGGGAGGAACAGTCCCTTCCTCTTGCTCTCTGCTTTCTATCTCCCTCTTTCATCTTCCTCTGACACCCGAAATATTGAGCAAAAGGCAATATGTATAAGTGTATATATATATATTTTGTGTGTGTATGTATGCGTCCATGCGTACGTGCACAAACACACATATATTCACGCGTATTCTAACAAGACAAATAGAAATTGTTAGAGAAAACAGACGGAAGGAAAGAAAGAAGGAAAGAAATGGGGCAATGAAGGATTTAGCAGCTTAAGGAATCTTACACCATGAATCTTATTTAATTGGATTTGAAGAGAGTACAATTTCAGGTGTAACGCAGAAAATAGGGCATCAGGTCTACAAGGTCACTTACCATAACACATAACCAATTTTTTCTGATATCACCCACTCCTTTCTGATATCCCCCCGCCTCATTTGAAAGGGAGTGGAATTATTTGTAAGCTTATGCTACACATGTGCCCCACCCCCGCATACACACATAGACACCCATTCAACCCACAACCTGGAAATCTTTAATAAATAAATAAATCCGTTTGTAGTTGTCCAATTTGGGAGCCATTTAAAAATGTGTTTACAATTGCTGTTGTTGTCGCCAATTAACTTCAGGTCAGCCCTGAATAGGTAGACTAATAATCAGACATTCCGACCATGACCTAGTGTATCAAGGACTATATTGTCCAATGTTTTTTTTTATCATTATTATTATTAAAGGCATTGAGCTGGCAGAATGGTTAGCATGCTGGACGAAATGCTTAGCGGTATTTCACCCGTCGCTACGTTCTGAGTTCAAATTCCACAGAGGTTGACTTTGCCTTTCAGGGACGATAAATTGAGTACCAGTGAAACACTGGGGTCAATGTAAAAATGTCAGGCCCTGTGCCTTTAGCAGATAGGATTATTATTATTATTTGTTTTTCTTTTGTTTCTTTGAGACAAAAAGGTGTGAAATGACTGCTAATTCTGGTTTTCAACCTTTTTTTTTTTTTTGCCTATGGACTCCTCTGATTCCCATTTTACCCTACTGGGCTTTCATTGGAGGTGAGGTGGTAAAAATTTACCAAAATATTTTTTTAATATTTTGTGTATTTGTAGAAGTATAAGAAAATGGATTTCTCAGTTTAAGAACCACAGTTCTACAGTACCAAGAATGAATTTAAGGCGAATTTGAAGAGGCATTACTTTAGCCCTTTTGATCCCAACCTGCCTGGAAACCTATGACAGAAACTTCTTGTCTTGAAAGATATCTAAGCTTTGAAATTTCCAACAAAATTTCATGTTAATTTATGTTCTAAATACCAGTTTAACCCTTTCAATGCAGAAATCAGATATATTCACTTAAAATTTCATTACCCTCACTCACAGAAAGTAGTTTTGTGTACTAATCTATCTTTTGTTGAGGAATGCCATGTTTGAAACTATTAACTACTTAACCACAAAGCCATGCTTATGAAAACCACAAAGAAAAACATCACCCACATACGCAAGGGAGTAAATGGATGCCCTAAACTATTGATGCAATTTCCCTACACTTAAGTGGCATTGAAAGAACATTTGTAGACTTCCAAGCTTTGGAGTGACATCCAGTGAAAATAGAAAAACTATTTTGTTTGCTTATATTTTCTCTTGTCATATTTTCTAAAATAATCAGTGTTTGTTTATATAAAACTGAAATAAAATAAATAGTTATTTCCCAAAGATGAAGAACAAAAGAACAAGAATAGAAGAATAAGATGACAGCCAAGAAATAAAAGGTTAGAGAGAATGAATAATAAAATAAAACAGAATGGGAGAGGGAAAAGAGTGAGAAGAGTAAAAATGAGAGAGAGAGAGGGAGATTCCAGAAAGAAAATAGAAAAAGGAAATGAAGAGTAATTTAAAGAAGAAAGATGATGAAATGATAACATGATGACGATGATGATGATGAGTAAAGATCTAAATGATGGGAAGAGGTGAAAAGAAGGGGTAAGAAAAACGAAAGTGGTGGGGAGAGTACAATGGGAAGAGAAAAGTCCAGAAGAAGAAGATGAAAGATAGAAGAAAAGACAAAAAATAATACACGAAGAAGACAAAGAAGATGAAGACGTGTGTTGCAATGGAGAGAACATTTTAAAAGAGGAGCGAGAGACAGAGAGAGGGAGAGAGAGATGAAGTAAAAGAAGATACAAGGAAGACTAAGACTAAAAAAAACAAAAAGAAATTAAGAGAAAATCCCTAAATAATATTCTCTTAGTGAGGCGTTCCTAAGGAGTAGAACAGGTAGAGAACGAAATGGAGAAAACATGAAAGAAACGAATATCTGTGTGTGAGAGTGTGTGTGTGTGTCTTATAGACAAACCACTCCAAACGAACATACAGTGTAATTTAGCAAAGAAGAATTAATACTTGAGTGAGCAGGCAAGAAGAGATGATGGGAGTGAAAGTAGGACATTCATTTAGTTTTCACACCACCAAAGAGAAATTCTGGACTCGGGGAAATTAAGCAATGAATTTTCATCTTATTTTACTTTTCTTTTAGTTAGCATTTTTCTTTTTGTTTGTTTTGTTTTCTCTTCCTTTCTTTCTATATGTCTAATATATGTATTTTTTAAGTTTAAAAAAAAAAAAAAACCCTCCCAACTAAGAAAGATTCCAGCTGGGGCTGAACCAGCTGGTTGCTTGCCCAACCAGTGAAAAAAAGTCAATGGTTCATATCGCATCACCAGCACTTGTAATCTCTGGAAAAGATATTTTTAACTGACTCTTCAGGATTTTTCGTTTGTTTCGTTTTGTTTTTTTGCAGATAGTCTCGTTATTGGTTCACTCCACATCGGCCCGGACCGAGCAAACCTACAACGAAAAGCATTCCAGCTCTAAACATTCCATCTCAGGCACCCAAAACCATTGCTATTCTGTGTTCTTCCTTTCTTTCTTTTTAAGCTGCTTAGAGTATGATGTGAGCTATTTCTAGCAGGTACAGCAACTGCATTAAGCTTTCGTTTACATGCTTTGTAGTGTATCAGTAGGGGATGAGGGAGCATTGTAATTCTCAGTCCTTTATACGCCATAGAAAACAGGTTAAACTCTGGCTTTAATCCTTTAGCATTCAAACTGGCCATATCCAGCCCAAATATTGTGTTTTATATTTAAACTCGCAAGATCCAGCCTCTCACACCTACCCTACAATGTCACCCTAAAAATAAATGGTCACCTCATAAAAATCTTGAAGTGATGAGATAACCGTGGTTAATCCAAAGGAATGTGAATGAATAAGGACTAAATTTGACAAAATAATCTGAAAGCTCAATCTGGGTCTAAAATGGAAGACACTGGCCCAAGATGCCACACAATGGTACTGAACCCAAAACCAGATTATAAGGACGTGAACTTCTCACTCAACAGCCATGCTGGTGCCTGGACGTATATCTATATACAACACAAAGTAAAACATATCTTTTATTCACACACACCAACACAACATACACACACACACGTGTGTGCACGTGTGTGTGTGTATGTGTGATGGTCACAAATAGACATAAAAATCTACATATTAATCAAATAGATAAAACAAATAAACCCCTACACATAAGAATTTATTCATGCGCTAAAAACAATAATTGTGAGCATGTATGTGTATGCATGCAAATAATATATATATATGTAGTATTTGTATGTATACACATATGCGTGTGTGTGTGTGTGTGTGTGTGTGTGTGTGTACAGTCATATGCTTATGAACATACAAACTATTGTCCCTAAAATTCTTCTGAATTAGACTCTAGAATATATAAAAGCAAGCAGGGAAGAGACAATAAGCACCACCACCACCACCACGTCTCTCTCTCTCTCTCCCCTTCCTCATCCCTCCACCAACAGAGTCAATTATTATAGACAATTTCAGCACAAAATTTACTAAGCGAAAACCAAATTGGTTCTCTTCTTCCAATATCTAGCTAGCAACCTTGTTCTTCTCTTTCCCATAACAACAACATTGCCAGAGCGTTCTGCCAGACATTGACAGCCAACAATAGGGAAAAACTAATAAAAAGGATTGAAACATGAAGTGTGTGCTTTCATTTTTTTTTTTTTCATTGTAACCAGGAATGGTGGGGAGGAAGATCAGTTGTTCTGGGAGCTTCTTTCCATTCAAGTCCTTTGTAAAGGTCATAAGAATTAATCTAAGAGAACGTAATATCTACTGGGTGTGGCATAAATATCTACCCATTATTCATTTTTATTGGAAAACGGCAAGTTTTAGGTTTTGGTTAATGAAAGTTTACAGGTTGATTGTGATATTTATTGACAATATTTTACATACATTTACAATTGAAAATGGCTACCCTTTGCTTTCACCATAGCTCTTAATCTTTTCTCAACTGTTTTATCACTTCACAATTCTTTTTAAACCAGCCATTTTCAATGCTACAATTTGTTCATGTTTTGTTTTGAGCTGCAATATTTAATCAAGGGTAAACAATAAAACAAAAGAATATTAGGAAGCATTATACAACATTTGCAACAATTTTTGTGAATAAGAATGTTTCAATTTCTGTTTGAATAATGGATAAATTATTGTTTAGATAATGGTTAAATGTATATGCCAAGCCTAGTATAATGTTGTTTGTGAGCTGGCAGACTCATTAAAGTGTTGAAAAATGCTTTGCAGGATTCGTTCTGACCCTCTACATTCTGAGTTCAAATCCCACTGAAGAAAGCTTTACCTTTCATCATTTTAGGGTCAATAAAATAAAGTATCAGTCAAATACTGAGGTCGATGGTACTAAGCCCCTCTCCTCAAAATTGCTGGCCTGGTGCCAAAGTATGAAACCATTATTATTATCAGTATTACCGTCAAGGCAATGAGCTGTCAGAGTCGTTAGTGTCTGACGAATGGCCACTGGTATTTCTTCTGGCATTGCATTCTGAGTTCAAATTCCACAAAGGTCAACTTTGACTTTCTTTCTCTCAGGATCGATAAAATAAGTACCAGTTGAGTACTGGGGTCAATGTAAGTGATTTACCCCCCCCCCCCCCCACTCTCCCAAGGTCACTTTGTGCCACAATATAAAACCATTATTATCATTATTATCAGCAACAAGCTGGCAGAATCATTAGCACACCAGACGAAATGCTTAGCGGCATTTCATTCATCCTTACATTTCGAGTTCAAATTCCACCAAGGTCAACTACACCTTTCCTCCTTTTGGAGTCAATGAAATAAGTAACAGTCAACTAGCTCTCCCCCTCCACCCACTAAAAGTTTCAGGCCTTGTGCCTATAATAGAAAGGATTATCATTATCATCATCAAGGGAACAAGCTGGCAGAATTGTTAGCATGCCAGGCAAAATGCTTAGTGGTATTTCATCTGTCCTCACATTCCGAGTTCAAATTCTGCTGAGGTCGACTTTGCTTTTATACTTTTGGGCTTGATAAAATAACTACCAGTTGACCTCTGGGGTTGATGTCATTGACATACACCTTCCCCGAAATTGCTGGCCTTGTGCCTACATGTGAAACCAATTTTCATCTTTCATAGGTTTGCAAGCTGGCAGAATCATTAGCATGCCGGACAAAATGCTTAGTAGCACATCTTTCCTATTTTCATTCTAAGTTCAAATGCCACCGAGGCTGACTTTACTTTACATCCGTTCAGAGACAATGAAATAAAGTACCAGCCAAGAAACCATGCCAAAGCAGACACTGGAGGCACAATGCAGACCCTGGACTCATCAGATCCTGTCAAACCATCCAATCTATACCAGAACGGAATGTAGACGTTAAATGATGATGATGATAATAATGACAATGATGATGATGCTCAATAAAACAGAGTAGAGTATCAATAAAGTCAATTTTTCATCAGCAACTTCCTCTCACAAAATTTAATACCCTGTATCGAAATTAGTATTATTGTTTTTGTTCAGCCTAGAAACACAACAGGTTATTATTATTATTATTATTATTATCATCATTATTAGGGGAGAGCAGCTGGTCAAAAATGATGAGTATTGGAGAAATATGAATAAGATCTTGATTAGAATTAATCAATAGAATCAATTACATAACAAAATCAATTGTATAACAACTATCTCTCCGAGATGGTTGTTCAACGTACTAGCTACACAGAAAACCAGACACACATGCCATGCTATGTTATTAGATTACAATTATTAAGCCGAGCAGCCAATTCAGTCACCATAATAGAACTCTAGATTCAATGCTTTAGTTAAGTTAATGTTAACATATTTAACTCTTTTGTGACCCTGTTTCTAACAATATGTGTAAATTAATTTTGAAAGCAATCAAGAATTTGGAGGGACTTAGTAATGTAGCCAACTGGCTTTGCAGACATTAAGCTGATGTTTGGTCTATAAGTTAAACTGAAGGCAATTGATGAAGGAATGTTATATTAGCTTGAATATGAACACATTAAAATTACAATTTTTTTGTTTTGTTTTCTGAGCTTTTTTTTTTGTATGCTAGTATCAAATTAATGCAGAGAGTATTAAAGGGCCAACTGGAAACAAGTATGAGACAAGGAAAAAGAAACAATATCAAAGAATGACTAATATTATTTTCATTTTCTACAGTAGGTATGAAGTAACTTCAAGCATGTTTCTGCCTTATTATGACTGCTTCATCTATAAAGTATAGTCTTAATAGTAGTCACCAAAGAATTGATGAGAAAAATCACTAAGTACAAGAGTGTACATTGGTTGTTGCTGATAAATAAAATTCTTTAGGGAATAAATAGTTCATCTGCATGAAAAACATAACTAAGTTAACTCTTTAGCATTTAAACTGGCCATACCTGGCTTATATTTAACCTATTGTATGCTCAAACCATTCAAATCTTGCCTCTCACAACTACCCTACAATGTCATTCTAAAACTAAGCAATTACATCATCGAAATCTCATAAGCTATGAGATAATGTTTGATTAATTCAAAACAATGCAAATGAATGAATATTACATTTGACAGAGTAATCTGAACGTTAAAGGGTTAATATTACTGTATTTAATACAGTAAGTATTAAAAACCTAACAAGGAATAATTATTCAGCAAACCAGAGCATCGTGACGCGTAATCACGGAGATGTGAGTTCGAGTCCACAGCTAACCACCTACACTTTTTTCTGCAAAATAGGGGTGGTTTATCCTGTTCAGGCTTTATTATTAGCATTATCCTGCGATTGAGAATTTAAAAATCACTTCTTTAACTTTATAAAAAAAATATTCTATTCAATGACTAGTTTTAGATTCACTTGCTTGCGGGCAAGTATGGGAGACAACTCCGAGCATTTTGATATTATTATAACCTCATTAGGAAAGTGGTTAGCGTAAAGTAAATAGAACTCTTCAGAGAAAAATATATAATTCAGAATTATTCTGAATTATACTAAAAAGAATAATGCTGGAAGACGTTTGTGATGATAGAATAATCAATCTGATACTGATGTTGATGCAAATGATGATGATGACGATGCCATTTTTATGGCCATTGTTGTTGTTGTTATTGTTGTTGCTGTTGCATCTGACTAAAAGCAGCAAAGTTTATTTTGTCACTGAACATATGGGATTTTATTTAGTCAGTCAGTTTACAGTCAAGATAATCTAAAGTGTGTCTATAGGAACAGATTATGAGTGTGTATGTACATGTAAGGTGGAGGGGGGCAGACAGAATGTATGTGTGTGTGTGTGTGTAAGGGCACACAATGTATGTGTATATGCATGTGTAAGAGCAGACAGAATGTGTGTGTGTGTGTGTGCATGCAGCGGTAAGTGATGTCAGCATGCAATAAGTGTTTCCGCTGGGTTGAGCACTCCAGAGAGTCGTTGAGAGTGTTTTAGGCAGCAAAGGATGGAGAAGTGGAAGGGAAGAGGAAGAGAGGAGGAAATGAAATCGGAAAACAGCAGGAGAAACACCTAGCATTAATATTAATTAAAAAACAAAAGGGGACGGGGGGCGAAATATAAATATAAAACAAAAATAAAATAAGTAAAACATCTTTGCTAATTGGGAACTCTGCGTTAAGAATTCACCTTGAGGATAGAAGGTCAAAGCTGCATGTAAGGAATTGACCATCGGATGGCTGTATCACATTAAAATAATTGGATGTGTGTTGAATAACAGGTGAACATAGCTTCACATGAATGAATAATAATAAAAATGAAATTTAGATAGATGGAGACATCTGTAAGAATGATTGTGTGTGTGTGTGTGTGTGTGTGTGTAGGTATGTGAGTATATATTGTATGAGTATGAGTGTACATATAGCAATGCATGTGTGTGGATGCAATCTATACATATGGTCTTATATAAACTCGTTTTAAAAATGTATACATGGTGGCAATATGACGGCCAGTATGGTTAAGTTGTTGACTTTCTTCCATGTGGGTTTGAGTTCAATAACACTGCAGTTCCTTGGGTAGAAGTCTTCTACTTTAACCTCACGCAGACCAATGCCCTGTGAGTGGAATTTGGTGGAAGGAAATTGTGCATGAAGCCACTAATAGCAGACTCAATAGCATTTCATGTAAATGACAGACAAGATGGGCAAAAATGTACAATGTTATAATATATCTATGGATTTTTTTAGCCACTATTCATATGCATGGACAGATGTAAATGTCTTGCCTTTATATACAATATATCTAAAAGGACAGATAAAGAAGGATTACCCAGATAAGGTTCAATCTTGTATCAGAATTTGATCAGAAACTGTTTTATCTTTTGTTTCCGGCACAATGCCTTGAAGAAATTTCAACCAAAGATAATCAACCCCAGTACTCATTTCTTTTTTTTTCTCTTTTAAGCTTTGTACTTATTCTCTCAGTCTCTTTTGCCAAACCACTAAGTTACAGGGATATAAACACACCAACATTGGTTGTCAAGTGGTACTGGGGGATGAACACAGACACAAATACACACACACATATATACATACAATGGGCTTCTTTCAGTTTCCATCTACTAAATCCACTCACAAGGTTTTAGTTGGCCCAAGGCTATACCAGAAGACACTTGCCCAAGGTGCCACACAATGGGACTGAACCCAGAACCATGTGGTTGGGAAGCAAGCTTCTTGCCACATAGCCGTGTCTGTACCTAAGAATGTATTTTTCTAAATAAAAAACACGTTATTAGTTATTTTTTGATAGCCCTAATAGCTTATGCTTCTGTTTCACATTTAAATCATTACACAATTTTGTTTACTAATACACAAATCTTATCAGCACAACTCTATTAATGGTCCTGTGATGCCATTGTTAGAGAAAAAAAACCTATTTTACCATTTTCCTTCTTTATTAATTGCAGCTGTGTCATATAAACCTAAGAGATTTTGTAGGAGGTATTGCTGACTCCCATCAACCATACAGAACCGTTAGGTACAAGAAAATTTTGTTTACAAGGACACACATGCAGAGAGCTTCATCATAGTTTCTTTCTAGCAAATTCCAGAAATGAGGCTGTCATAGAGGCAACCTTGTTTAAAGGGCTCCACAACAGGATAAAACCCTGAAAGATGTGGCAGTGAAGTGAGCTCCCTAACCACACAACTATGCTAGTCTTTCCCTAAACATTTGGTATTTCTTCCACCATAGTTCACTTTTTGAACTGGCTGTCAACACAGACCACAACTAATTACCTCGAAATCTATTCCATCTCACATACACCCAGTGAAGCTAGTGTTAATTTCGCACCAGTTTTAATTCATTTGCGCCTCATTTCAGAGGACAGTGTTTTTCTGACCTACAAGGATGCATAGGACAGACACCGAATGAAATGCAATCCACCCTGACTTCCCAACACTTACAATCCTCTCACATAATCAATCAAACAGTTGCAGAATGCTACATCATGTATGCAAGGCAAGGCAAAAACATCAAGCGATATCAATTAGATTATGTGCCAAACTTGTAGTGGTACACATACATACATACACACACAACCACCACCATGATGTTCAAACAACTCACTTTTTCAGAGGTAGTTTGATCAAAAAGAGGAAGGCTAACCAAGATAAGTGGCATGGATACACCACTGCTGCCATCCCCGCCACAACTTAACACTAATATCAATAATAATAATAATATTAACAAAAGCAGAAATTGGTGAAGAACAAGGATGGTGCGTCAGCATATACACAATGTGATGTAAGTGTGTGTTTTAATTTCCCAGAGGATCACACGAACTGACAGTTGTTTTATTACAGTGTGAAATGATTGGAAGCTTCATATCAAGAAGATTTTGACTTATACAAAGACCACGTATAAAAGTTGTAACATAGAAATTTAAGACAATATTAAAATGTTGGCACTTCGTTTCAGTTGTTGGTGCAGAACAGGCAACTGGTTTTCTCAGCAGTCACAACAGCAAGAAGAAATCCTCACTCTTTTGAGTCTATCTATCATGAAAAACTTTGAGCACATGTATGCGAAATGCATGTGTGCATACAAGCATGTTCGTGCACACATGTGATGCACAATTACAATATAGTTTCCATGTTTGCTAATTTTTGAAGTCGGGGTGGAAGGTGTTTATTTCAGTACAATAGCTTCACAACTCATTAAATGATCGAAACTTAGATTCAAAAAGTGCAAGAAAATATTCTTACAGGATGAGCAAGTTGAGTGATGAAGAAAACAGAATTCATAAATAAGTTTGCTTTTTTGTGCCTTTCTTTTCTTCTTGTATTCTTTATGGTGTTTTCCAACATTTTTCGTACGAGGCGTTAAATTGCGTGATGTATTATTGATATCTTGCTTTGGTAAGCCCTGTTTCCATTTACAAAAAAAAAAAAAAAAAAAAAAAAACCTGTCCTATTATATAACAATTCATTCACATCTTTTCATTGCTATCTCAATCAGTGCAGACATTTTAATGATTCCGGGAACCCCGCCACTTCTCTCATCATTACTCCTCACATTCGTATTTGTTCATTAGTTAAAGAAGAAGAAAAGAGAAAAAAAAAAGAATATGAAGGTTGCAGTCTCACAAGTGTTGTTGTTACCAGGAGAAAATTAAAGTGTCACGTAACCAACCAATACTAGAGCCTGTACACTGTTACCCGATATGCCAAAAGTAGTAGCCAAATCTCCCTCAAATAACACCAAAGAAGAGAATATTAAATAATATGGCTCTAACATCTGAAATGCATTTGCACATAATATTCTATCAGTCTCTTTTGCCAAACCATTAAGTTACAGGGATGTAAACACACCAATACTAGTTGTCAAGTGGTGGTGGAGGACAAATACACACACACACACACATATATATACAGGAGGCTTCCTTCAGTTTCCATCTATGAAATCCAGTCACAAGGCTTTGGTCAGCTGGAGGCTATAGTAAAAGATATTTGTCCAAGGTGCCATGCAGTGGAAATAAGCCCAAGACCATATGGTGGGGAAGCCAAGTTCTTATCACACAGCCATGCCGGTGCCCATTGTTGTGTGTGTCTGGGTGTACGTATGGCTGTATGCAGGCATAGCTGTTCATGGTTCAGTCCCACTGTATGGCACCTTGGGCAAGTGTCTCCTACTATAGCCTCAATCCGACCAAAGCCTTATGAGTGAATTTAGTAGATGGAAACTGAAAGAAGCCCATCATATATATATATACGGTCGTATTGCATTAATACCTGACATTTTGCTACTTATTTGATTTTATTTACCTTACTTCGGGCAAAGGTCTTTGTCAGAAAGTGAAGAAAAAGTCCAGGGAAGGAAAAGGTGTGGTTAGAGAGAGAGAGAGACAGACAGACAGACAGAGGAAGAGATAGACATACACATACATATTATATATAGAACAAATTTTACGAGGCATTTTGTCTGACCTGCTAACGATTTTTAATATTTTCTATGCCTAAACATAAAGGCCACAGTTTTGAGTGACAGGGTGGGGGTTAGTCGATTAAATCGATCCCAAGTATTTGACAGGTATTTTATCTTATCGCCTCTGGAAATACGAAAGACAAAGTCAACTTCGTCGAGATTTGAATTCGGAACGTAAAGAGCCGGAACAAACATCAAAAGAGGCCGATCATAAGAACTCAACACGTAGGTTTGAGTACAACGGATAAATATAAAGAAATAACACAAAAGCTGGGGGGAGGATCTACACCGTGTGAGATCAACCAAACAACGAGGAAACGTTAACGTATATTGAAGACCACACATTTTGGAGAAAGGAGTAGGGTATCCCGAAAGGATGGGATACAAACCCAGAGCGTAAATAGTCGTTAACTAAATAGAGAAAGAGATTTTGTCCGACGCTCTTACCAATTCTGCCGTCCTAATAGTAAAGAGGTATGTGTAAACACAAGATAAAGACCAATAATCATAAATAAATAAATAAATAAATATCGGATATTTCAGAGAAATATCTCGAGAGATTCTTTTAGATAGCAACAGGACACTTTAAGAAACAACACTGAAGAGTTGATTCCGAAAGCTATTGTTACCATGAGTGTTGATTTTATAGTAGCATGTCTACGAAGTGGCTTTAGTTCTCTCTCTCTCTCTCTCTCTTTATCTATCTATCTATCTATCTATCTATCGCGCGCACGCGGTTACTCAAAAGAAAGTTCCAGCGAATCGAGTCAGCAACTTCGGTTCGAATCCAGTCTCTGCTAATGGCCTTTAAAAGGGCATTAAAGCCATACACTCCATTCACTTATTGACGGCAAGCTCTGGCCAGAAAGGCCAAGTAACACATCACTGTATATAAATACTAAATCGGAGAGCTGGGAGATTCGTTACCGCGCCGAACAAAATGCTTAGCGACATTTCATCCGTCTTCTGTGTTCAAATTCCGCCGTGCTCTACTTTGCCTTTCATCCTCTATAAATAAGTACCAGTGCCTATAATAGAAATATATATTATACTAATAAGGATAAAAGTTACTTTATATAGACAGATAGTCAAACTATCCAGAGAGCCCTTACACGGTCATTCAACTTGCTAAAAGTAGTAGCCGAATACCCCTCACAGAACACTGCTGTTTCCGAAAAGAAGAGAAAAGGAAAGACGAACACTAACCCTAACCCGGAATACCTTCGATCATCGATCTGCCCTACCAGAGCTGGCCTAGGGCTAAACGATATTTATAAATTAGTACACATTTTTAACGTGAGTGTATATGTGCGTGTCTCACTATATATATATATATATATATATATATATACACATAGTTGACGTCATAACTTTAGAGAATGCGAAATAATTCTTTTTTTTTTTTTTTTGGAACGGTGCATCTCAAAGCAAATAAAGCAATAATATAGAACCTCAGTCAGGTTTACAGGACATGTGGGTTCGTGTCCCACATACAGCCTTCGACTTTTTCTGTCCAAAGGTTGTTTTTTTTATTTTAACCCAATATATTAACACGCTATTATTTATATCTATATTTGCTTTGAGACACACTCAAACATTACATTACACATGAACTTATGTATCGAGACAGTACCATGAGGTACAGTGAGCAGAAGATATTGTATAGATAGATTGTAAAGAAACTTGAAGATTTCTCTGGTCTGTAATAGTTCGATTGATTATTCATGCTACACCCATCACCACCACTTCACGAGAATCAATAGTGATGGATTAAACTATATTGTTGTTTAGCCCCAGGTCAGCTGTGATCGATCAGTCTTTAATATGATCAAAGAATCCCAGTTGTGACCATTGCGTCTCGTTTTCAACGTGTATTTTGGACCGCATTATCAAATATGTCTTTCCTCGTTCTTTCAAAGAAGGACAGAAAAAAAGAACAATATATTTTGGCGAGGACGGTTTTGGTCGTTATTTCTAGCAGGCCCAGTGACCGTATACACAGAACAATCCTCGTTGGCAGGTTTAGTATGTGTGAATTACTGCTGTCCATTGATAATGTCCACTCTGCCGCCTCCGACTTTCTAACAAATTGGCATTGTGCCTGGTCATTTTGTGTGTGTGTATGTGTTATTACATTAATATACAACAGCATTCGTTTACTTACTACCACTACTACTATTGGTGGTTAACAGACAAGAATAGTGCGTTGGTATTGTATGTGTGTATGTTACCTAGATTACGAAGCTAGTTTGGTAAGTGAATGAAGAACAAGCCAATGCTCTCCATACATACCGAAACAAATCGGTGTGTGTGTATGTATGTATGTATATTATATTTGGGGGTGTGTATGTGCACGCACTATTTATAAAGCAATGCATTTGTTTAGTGGATCAAACATAGACATTCAAGTTGGGTAATTTTCACATAGGTTGTCCTGTTAGTAATGCTGTATAGTTCGCTGTCAGGCTTATGGGACACATGGGTATATCTACGATCGTGAAGCCCGACCGTCGAGAGAGAGATGGAAATATTTAGGAAAGATAAATAGATCGATACAGACAGCTAGATGGAGCGCACCTCATTTCCAGCAGATAGATAGATAGATAGATAGATACATACATAATGTATGTGCGAGTGTGTTAAAAATAAACATACTTATTTTTAAATAAGCATACAAGTGAAGATGAATGGGAAAGAGAGGGTGTGGGGGAGAAGGAGAGGGAGAAAGAGAGAGAGAGAGAGACTACTCTTCCCGTCCTGAAAATAAAACATGCTGGAAAGTTAAGTTCATTGAGAAACAGAAGCGTTCGGTACACACCAGCACCCGTCTGTTGGTGTGTGTGTGCACAAACCCAAACACCCGTCTGTTAGTGTTTGTATTCACAAAAACACGATTGTGTGAAGAGAGAGAGAGAGAGAGACTAGCTTTGCAGTGAAAAAGAGGAAGATTTTTGCCTGTTCGAAAATAAAGCGAGCCTTTTTTCCTTCATCTCTTCCACCCCACCCCCCACCCCACACACACACCATCCAAGATTCTAGGGGAGTTGCTGTAAAAAAAAAAAGCAGTCGTTCACACATAAATATATACATTTTTTTTTGTTTGCTTTATATCTTCGAACCAGAAGACATACATTACATACATTGAAGTTCTTTTTTTTTAACCAAACTTATTGAAGCCATATGTATGTATGTATGTATGTATAAACGCATGCACGTACGTATGTATGCATGTATGTATGTGTTGGACATATGTATGTACATGTGTGAGCGGTGCGTGTATGCACGAAGGGAGAAATATAAATGTCTGAGATACGTGTTGTTCGCACGTCTCTTCATGAACTTTAGAAGGCTTCTCTTCCTTGTAAGCAAAGCTAAAACTGGGTCTTTTCAGAAGTGTGTGTTAAAAAACAAGCTAATTTCTAACATACTAGTTTGTAACAAGGGCCCGCCTGCCTTTCTTCCTATCTATTTGCAAAAGTAACTGTTAGCGCTAGCAATTTAATCGTAATTAACTACAGGTGCATAATAAATGAATTAAAATACTACAGTACGACAATGTTAAGATCTACTCGGTTAATGGGTGTGTGTTCCATTTTGTTTGACAGTGAAATATGGCATCGACATACAAACAAACAATCATAAGTTATTTATAAATGTTAGAGATGGTTTAAGTGTGTTTGTGTGGCGTGAAATTCAAACTGTGAACATGTTCAGCTGATTTTTATGTATTTTACTTGAAAGAGAATTGCCTTTTCACATGTGTTAGTAATTCTGCGAGGTTCTGATTCAACGTGTGTGTCAATTTCATATGTGAGCCCATACGTATGTATACGCGCGTAACTTGCATATAGTATCTGTGCGTGCACGCAATACTAGCGTGTGTATATTATATACATACATAGGTGTATGTATGTGTGTGTGTGTGTGTGTACACATGTGTGGGTGGAGCAGTCGATTGGTAGAGTCGTCAGAGCGCTGAATAGAATGCGCTGTAATATTTGTTCCGGTTTTCAAGGCTATAAGTTCAAATCCCACAGGGGTCGCTAAATAAATTTTAAAACAGTAATAAGCTCAGTACTGGCGCAGCACCCCCTCATCCCCAGCTGACAAACACTCATTGTTCTGCTGGGTCAAGTATTTTGGAAAGGATTTAGCCTTAATTCCTTGCATGTCGTGCGATCGCGTAAAGGCTTCTCACTGGCTCCCGAACACTAGGAGAGTCACCATTGCGTTCTGATCGAGTCCGCCTTGGTTCACCTCCGCTGTGATCACCGCCAGAATCTACAGGCCTACAAAGTACACGAGAGAGAGAGAGAGAGAAAGAGAGTGTGTGTCGTATGTCCAAACTGTCGCGCTGACCCCTATACGATTCACCACTGTATGTAGTGGAGTGCCGCGTAGCCCTTAACTGGGAAGAAATCTACGAGTCGGGCTTCGTCGACAATATCCATGCTATAGAACGATTCGGTCAGTACTGACCTTGAGCTAGCACAATATTAGCCATTGAATACCACAAAGCACTCGCTCTATATCAAAACCATGGTGTTTCTTACATTTAGTTGTTTGGGGTTTGTTTATGCACTTTCGGCGAACAGCTCTGATCGAACAGATTTTATCAAAAACTTCCCACTGGTTCGTGACCATCCTGCCTCTCACCTTTTTCTTTTTGTTTTATTTTCAGACAGTGTATCTAAGACTACATTACTCACTATGACCTTTTTGGTACTTTCCTATTATCGACAAGGAAAAGGGCAAGAAATTGGTTGATTGTTTGTTTCTTTCTGTGACAAAAACTTTTTATCCAAACTATTTTAAGTTTTGACATTTTTTGCCCTACAATTCCGTGTCCTTTTTCGGTAAATTTTGACTGGTACTTTTCTCCACGGGATAGTGATAGCTATTCCGCAAGTTCGCTGACCAACTGTTACACTCGTATCGTGAGTGAAATAGTTTATTACTAATCTTTTAGTAAATATAAAATTGACTGTCGATAAGAAAGTACCACTTATTTTTTTAAAGGTAATAGAGGATAACCTCAAATGAGATTTTCGCTGCTACTTCTAGCAGGACCGTCTAGAACAGCGGTTCCCAAAATTGTGTCCGCAGAATTTCTGGGAATTCACACAGGGTTGTACTGAAGGTCCGTGAGTCGTGTCCTAAAAAGCTGCAGTGTAAAATGTGTAATTACTAAGTTACATATACTGTTCAATAGAGAGATGAGACTGGGAGGACGAGTCTGTCGTTAGTTAATGAAAAAAATCAACTTATTGAATAAGTCAGACCGTTCAAAAAAAAAGCCTACGCGTGGGAAAATTCATTTAAATGAAAATATTCTTCGTAGTGAAAAAGATTGGTTCCACGATTGTAGAACTTCCCTCCAGTGGCTCAATTTTTATTTTGGTTTTCGTTGTGTGGTATCTGTCCTCTTAACTTACCCCATTCACATCAAACCAACTATTAATTACACTTGTAATGCTAGCTTCAATCATAGGTGTTTATTGCGTCACCTTAATAGATCTTATCTACTATCTTCGGAGAATCAACTTAATAGTCTTTGACCTTACAAATTCATGGCTACTTGAGCGTTTCTTATCTTCCAAGTTCATCCCGTGCATCTTAGAGTACTGATTCTCTGTCAGCTTGCCAAAAACTAAAGTATCTTTTGTAAACATATTGGTTTTGTGTTCGTTTTCGCTTTTTTTAATTATGTACGTACGTGTACGTATATTTTATATGGACGTTAATGTGTAATACCAACAGGGAGTAAAAAGACAACGCGAATGATTCAGGAATCTAAAAGCTCTCCTTCATTTCATCACCCATGATACGTCTAACCCCGATAGACTTCACGCTAACATCTACGTCCAAGATCCTCATTCCCAAAACGTCAGGTATTAGAATTTTCTTCCAGCTCATGTCTTTCGTTCAGGTGCTGACTTGCAAACAGTTTGAGCAGAGCATTAAAGGCATGCAAAAAGCCATGGGCAATACACACTTTCTCCAGACCAAGCAATAAAATAATAATAATAATAATAATAATAATAATTTCAAATTTTTGCCACAAGGGCAGCTTGGGAGAGGTGGGGACGAATCGATTACATCAACTTCAATACTCAACTGGTACTTAATTTATTGACCCTGAAAGGATGAAAGGCAAAGTCAACCTCACCAGAATTTGAACTCACATGAACCAGCATGCTAACACTTCTGCCAGCTTGCTACCTTAATGATAATAATAATTGGAACTCATCGAAGTAATCCTTTACTATATTCCTCATTATTTTGCAATAACACATACTAAGTGAAGGTGCATGACTTAGTAGTTTAAGGAGTTGTGTTCACAGTTGTGGTTTTAATTCCTGAGGCAAGCAGTACATTGTGTTCTTGAGCAAAACACTCCATTTTATATTGATCCTGTCCACTCAGTCATAAATGAGTTAAGTAATTGCTGAGAAGTCAACCCTGTGATGATGGATCCCATTCAGTGGGGCAGGATTGTTGTAATAGATTGACCGGGTCATTATTCCTAACTAGTGGGGTCTTCATTATTATCTAGCATTCACCTTCCATGCTGGCATGGGTTGGACAGTTTGAGCAGACCCAGCTAGCCAGAAGGCTATATGAGTGACATGAAAGTTATGAAGATGGTAAATGTTGTGAGCATATATGTCCAAAACAATTTTCAATTGATTTTCTCTGAATCATATCTCAAACCATTCAAGAGTTTATTACTTACTACAGTTTATATTCGTTAACGTTAGATGATGAGGCAAGTCACAAGCTTAAGTTTGCAGAACCAGGATATATCATCATCATCATCATCATCATCATCATCGTTTAACGTCCGCTTTCCATGCTAGCATGGGTTGGACGATTTGACTGAGGACTGGTGAAACCGGATGGCAACACCAGGCTCCAGTCTGATTTGGCAGAGTTTCTACAGCTGGATGCCCTTCCTAACGCCAACCACTCAGAGAGTGTAGTGGGTGCTTTTACGTGTCACCTGCACGAAAACGGCCACGCTCGAAATGGTGTCTTTTATGTGCCACCCTCAC
>NC_068999.1:49087235-49100324 GCF_001194135.2 Octopus bimaculoides
TGGCTTGCCGGGTCTTCTCACGCACAGCACATTTCCAAAGGTCTCGGTCAGTAGTCATCGCCTCGGTGAGGCCCAATGTACGAAGGTCTTGCCTCACCACCTCAGCCCAGGTCTTCCTGGGCCTACCTCTTCCACGGGTTCCCTCAACTGTTAGGGTGTGGCACTTTTTCACGCAGCTATCCTCCTCCATTCTCACCACATGTCCATACCAGCGCAATCGTCTCTCTTGCATGCCACAACTGATGCTTCTAATGTTCAGCTTTTCTCTCAAGATACTTACACTCTGACGGGTATTCACATTGGCGGTATTCACATATCCAAGTCCTAAATAGGCGTGTGTGTGTGTTTTGGAATATTTCTCAGTTGTTTAACTGTTTTTTATTTAACAAGTAGTCTAAACCTCCCAAGTTTATTGTGAACTCTTTGTCAAGGTCTTTTGAGGTATTACGCCTCAGATTAGATTGGGTCAGAATGTGTTGCATTCAATACATATAAGTTTGAACAGTATATACATTCACACACACACATATGTTTATAACTATATATGTGTGCATGTGTGTGTATATACACATACACACACATATTCATCATTATACTTATATACATATCCAAACATATATATATACATTTATATACATACATAAATATATATACATGCTTACAGACATATATACACACACACACGTCTTTAACCTTATATTATACCTAAACTTTATATATATATATATATACACACACAGACACACATATATATGTATACACATATATCTTTAACCATACACACAAACACAAGCAGAGATACCCAGCATTACCAAGGCACTGAATATAGATTTTGTGTTGAATCTTAATGGCTTAACATTTAGCATATTTTTATGTAATGCTTTTTGTATGTAATTATGTCTGAACTTCTTTATTGTAATGCAGATACATGCCTAAAGTCGAATTTTTTAAGTTTTCTATGAAGTGTAAACCTCTTGAGACTGATTATTGATAATTTTAATTTTGTCATTTAAGAATATACTATCTTCATGTTTTTTTACTTTGTATATAATTATTGTAATTTCAAATTGCTCATTACTAGTATCATTTTAATGTCCAGTTTTACCATGCTTGGATAGAATTTATCGGGGCAGATTTTCTACAGCCAGATACCCTTCTTGTTGCCAACGCTTGCTTGTTTCCGAGTAAAGTAATATTTCCCCATAGCCTGACATGTTTTACATAGAAAACTGCAAATGAATGACCACACTTGTATGACGATAATACTCATTTACAACTACCATGTAATGTCTAGACAAATGTTCACACAAACACATATATACAAGGGTAAAGACTTCTTTCGATCATGAATGACCATGTGATTGCAACTGGAAAGTTACCCTACAAGGCATAAGTCCGGGCAAGATTGTTTATGGAAGACCAGCAGTTGCCAATGCATGCCAACTTCCCCTCTCCAGGTCACCAATGTTATTCAAGGGAAAGGCAAAGGCCGATACAGCTTGGCACCAGTGATGTCGCAACTCATTTCTACAGCTGAGTGAACTGGAGCAACATGATAAAGTATTCTGCTCAAGAACACAACACAGCCTGGTCCAAGAATCTAGCCCACTACCTCATGATTGTGAACCCGATGCTCTAACCACTGAGCCATGTGCCTTCACAGGAGTGACTGTGTGGCTTCAGTCCCACTGCATGGCACTTTGGGCAAGTGCTTTCTACTATAGCCTCAGGCCAACCAAGGCCTTGTGAGTGGATTTGGTAGACAGACATTGAATGCCACATGAGGTATATTACATAAGGATACATACCTTCACGTTAAAAGGATATTTATTTCTCTCTAGAATTATTTATGAAGGAAACGGATACAACCCGGAATGATGATGTTTCACTGATGAGGTCTGATAAGGCTCAAATATATCTGTAGCAGTTATTTTGCCTGCTAACAAAGATCATCATTTTACCTGAAGCATTATCATCATTGAATATCGATGTTCCATGCTGGCATGGGCTGGACGGTTTGAGAGGATCTGATTGGTCCAAGGACCGATGGCGTCATGCTCCAGGGTCTACTTTGGCATGGTTCCTACAGCTGGATGACCTCCCTAATACCAAACACTTCACAGCATATACTGTGTGTATTTGTTTTTTTCTTTTGTCTTGTTACAGACGAGCCACAAGAGCCTGCTCTTGTGGCTTCTCTACATTTAGAAGAGAGGTTGAAAAATATCAAGAGGAACTGCAGAAAAATAAGTACTAATGATGAGGTGTCCAAGTGGCCCTTCAAGATATGAGGTGAGTAGAAATGAGTGGGAACAGAGGAACAAGGAGTATGGATGGATGGGTGCTGGTCTGCAAGAGTATATGGGGAGGGGGAATGAGGGAGGGGAGGAGGTAGCCAACAGCCATAAGAAACTGAGTAGAATTGATGGGTGGATATAGGATATGGTGAATAAACAGGAAAAATAATTTTCTCTGAAACGTATTCTTAATTTCTTGAACATATCTTGCCTTTTTTTTTATTTTTATATATATGTCAGAGTTGCAAGCAAACTGCCAGTAGGTATTTTTCCTTTTTCCTACTAGAGGCTAATTTCAATTCATTTTTGCATATGTCATTAAGTACATAATTTGCCTACCTGGGATGGTTTGAGGCACAGCGAGAAGTTCAGCCATATCAATTTTGCATACAATCTGGGAGAGAGATGTAGATACGTACTGAGCATAGATATCTTTAGGGATTTTAGTCAGCCGTAATCTCCCTCGCACACACATTTTCTACACACACGTGTGTGTACATACATACATATATATATATATATATATATATATATATATATATATGAGGCACAGGCATGGCTGTGTGGTTTGCTTCCGTCCCACTGCATGGCATCTTAGGCAAGTATCTTCTACTATAGCTTCAGGCCAACCACAGCCTTATGAGTGGAGTTGGTAGATAGAAACTAAAAGAAGCCCATAATATATATACTTGTGTGTGTGGGGGGGTGTTTGTCCCCCACCACCGCTTGACAACCAGTCCTGGGGTCGATTTGTTTGACTAAAGGTAGTGCTCCAGCATGACAACAGTCAAATGACTAAAGGAATAAAAGTACCTAAATATATATAAGGTTGAGGAGGGTATTGCATTTGACCAAACCCCGGAGGAGATATATATATATATATATATATATATATATATATATATATGCAGGGGTGTGGTAAGACATGCGCTTCCCAACCACATGGTTCTGGGCTCACTCCCACTGTGTGGCACCTTGGGCCAACCAAAGCCTTGTAAGTGGATTTGATAGACGGAATGGATGGATTCAGATGAAACTTTCAGGGTTGTTTGGCCTTGGGACTGGCACAAATTGATTAGATTATCGGATTGATCTGGTGCTGGACAAAGATTCTGGATTATTTTTCCGTTTTTTTTACTTAATTTTTGAGCGTGATCAGGTTCATTTTTAGTATTCTTGTTTGTGAGAGCAGTCGAGTTTATTTCAGATATTCTCATTTTAAAAAATCTTCTCTGGCTAATCGTTGGTGTTGCCTTAGTGGAGGTTTGCGCTCTCTAAAGGCTATTTATTATTAATATAATCGAGGGCGGAATCATTAGAGGGTCGGAAAAAACTGACTTGCAGGCACTTTATGTTCTGAGTTCAAATTCCGCTGAGGTCGACTTCGCCTTTCAGGGTCGATAAAGCAAGTACCAGTTGAGCATTGGAACCGAAGTAACCGACTAACCTCCTCCCATTAAAAGTGCAGGTTTTGTGCCAAAATTAGAATTATTATCATTAAGGCAGTGAGCTGGCAGAATCGTAGGCACGCCGGATAAAATGCTTAGCAACATTTAATGCGTCCTAACGTTCCGAGTTCAAAAATTCCGTCGTGGTCGACTTATACTCTTCATCCTTTCAGAGTCAACAAAACAATTACTAGAGGAGCAATGGGGTCGATGTAATCCATTAGACTCCTCTCCGACAAAATTTCTGGTCTTGTGCCTATAGTTGAAAGAATCATTGTCACCACCATCAAAATAAGGTCGACGAATCGATAGATCAGTTAAAATGCCCTTTGGCATTTAATTTACATCCCTTTACCTTGAGTGTTCAAATCCTACGGGAGTCAACTTTGTCTTTCATTCTTCGGAGTTCGATGATATAAAAGTATTATTCAAGAATTGAGGTCAACTTACTCATCGATTATGCTTCTCCCCCGATATGTGTGGCCTAATAAATCCTCATTATTCAAACTTATAGTAAAAGAAATCATTAGTATTTATCGCCATGTATTTGTCTAACTCTCTTTGAATTACGATATTATATTTTGTTTATAAGGTTTCTATCCATAGAGGATTTTGTGCATGCATGCTCGTGTGTGCGCTCGCGTATACGTGTGCTGTGTGCCGTGTATTTGTGTGTGTGTTGTGTACCGTGTATGTATGAATGAGTTTATACGTCATGTGTATGCGTGAGCACACGTGCAAATGTGTGTCGCCTGTCTTCACTTATTCTTGAGCAAGTGCGTGCATGCGTGTATATGTTGTCAGGATCAGCCAGATTCACCTTTTCAGAGATTCCATGGAAATTGTTATAGATAAAGAGTTTTCAAGCTTGTGTACTAGAAAAAACGATAGGAAGAATGCAGTGGTGATGGTGGGGCGAGTTCCAGCCTGGAGAGTGGTGTTATTTCGTACAAAAAGGGTGGAGCAGAGTGGATGGGTGTATGTACACAGAGACAAATATACTAACTTCAAATGGTATTTATTCACACAGATACACATAGACGCACACAAACACGAGCACGCAAAATGAATATATATATATATATATCGAATATGTAAAATTAATAGCCGATGGTATTTCACCTCATGGATGGAGTCAACCACAACACAACACACAATTGTGTGTGTGTGTCGTCGGTATGTAGAGATATTGAAAAATAGTGAGAGGCACATGGAAAACTAGACAGACAGACACAAGGGCAGTCAGATGGCTTAAATAGATATGGAGACAGGCAAATAAATGACTAGATATATACATATTAAATGGTTTAGTGCGTGCATGTATATGTGCGCGTACATACACACACACACACGTGTGTGTGTGTGTATGCATGGACAACGAACAACCTTTAGTTCTATATATATATATATATATATATATATATATATATATTTCTTGATGGACAGCTAGGTTTTTCTTCCTTCCTTCCTACTTCGTTGTTTCGTGTTTTGATGTTTGAGGGCTCAGAATGGTTTGCTTTTATATATATGTGTGTGTGTGTGTTTGTGAGAGAGGGGAATAATGTGGAGATGATGAATAAGAAAATATACGCAGAGCAAATGACAAAATAATGTACATGTGGATATAAATATATACAAACAGTGCAATGAGATTACATAAAAAAGCTGGTTTGTCCCTTCGTCCGTCATCCGTGTGGCAAATAAAAGGAATCATTAGCATTATTATAATCCCCGTCGAAAGGAAATTATTATTATTAGTGTCCTTTTAGGAAATGACTTCCAGGAGTGTTCTATCGATACTCAGAAAGATTTAATATCGATACACACACGTGTGTATGTGTGTGTGTACTAAGAAATAATGTTTGTATAAAATATGAAGTTTTTATTTTCCTCTGAAGAAAGATACATAGAGAACACTACTATTTTCCTTTAACTATTTTGGTGATATATAAATATGTATACACATACACTATATATCCACAGATAGGTATAGCCTATATATAAACATATAAATACACGGCGAGGGAAATGCCAAATACACATACATCCACATATATACATACATGTATATATATACAAAGAAGCAGTTATTGATACAAGCAAATTAGACACACACACTCATGTACACATACACACATTATATATATGTATGTGTGTGTGTATGTATATATATATATATACACAATTACAGATACACAAACTACAAACACCAAATTATACCATACCATACCATACACAGAATATCGAACCTGTGAAAGCTTGATTTACAAGGAAATAGCTGAAAATAAACACTAAAAAATAACAAATCACAACAACAATACCTTTTAGTTTTTTTTCTTTTCTTGACTTTTGCTTTGCAAAGATTGCTTCATTCTCACCCCCCCCCATATTCCCTCTCTTTTTTTTTTTCTTGTTTAAAACACAAACTTCATTCTTTCAGTCAACATAAACACACGCGGTGCTTGTAGTTATTTGTATACACACTTGTATACTACTTCTACACATACATACATACATACATACATACATGCATGCATTACATACGTACTTACTTACCCAGCAGTTTGAAAGTCTCCTCTGAATCCATGTACAGACTAAGGTGGGAATCCACAAGGTAAAGCCATTCAGAAGCCATAATCAATAGGGCAGTTAACAGGACGGCCGTGGAAGACGGCATGTTGTGTGTGTATATATGTATATATATGATATATATATGATACTAATAATACAATGAATAATGCAATGTTTTAATTACGGCAGTTTACAACAGTGCGCTGGTGTTTGTTGTGTTGTGTGTTACGTGTTGTGTTTTGTCAGTCAGTTTGACTTAGTTATGTTATGTATGTGTGTGTGTGTATACGATCTGTGATGTGTGCGGTGCATGTGTGCGTTGTTGTTGTTTGTTGTTGGGTCGGCACCACCAGCCAAGCCAGCCAGCCAGCATCAGTCGACGTCGTCGTCGTCCTCCTCGTCCATGGAGTTACCCAAAAAAAACTAACAATTTGGAAGGTATAGGACGAAGAGAAGGAGGAAGGGGAGAGAGAGAGAGAGAGAACAGAAATATGAGAGGGGGAGAGAGAGAGGGCGCAAAAGTGGTGGAGGAAAAGGAGGAGGAAACTAAGAGGAGAAAGAACGAAAGAGAAAGAGAGTAGGGGGAGGTGAAAGAGTAGAGGTAGGAGGGAAGATGAGACGGAAGCGGAGGAGGAGGAGGGAAAACCAAGAAACGGGGAGAAAGGAACCAAGAAACTCAGAGGAAGGAGGTCGGAAGAATTATAAGAGGAGGAAGGCGGTCGGAAGAATTATAAGAGGAGGAAGAGGAAACCGAGAAACGAAGAAAGTAAAGAAGAAAGAGAAAAGAACAGCAGTAGGATGAGGAAGGAAGTCAGGGGGAGGAGGAGGAAAGGGAACTAAGAAGAGAAATGATAGTGAGAGGGGGGAGGGTCAAAAGAAGAATGAACGGAGAATGAGGGGAGAAGATAAATAATAAAACTACAAAAAAAAGAATCTTTAAAAATGGAAGAGAAAAAACCCAGCGGTAGGATGAGAAGATGAAAAGAGGGGAAAAAGACATGGAAGGGATATCAAGAGGAAGGAACTAAAAGAAAAAGAAAATGAACAGCGGTTTAAGAAAAGAAATGCGAAAAGGAAAGGGATTTTGTAGAAGAAGAATAAAAAAAACAGACAGCAGTAGAAATGGAATGGAACAGTGTTTAAGATAATAAAAAAAAGAGAAGGGAAGATGATGAAGAGGGAGAGAAAGAAGCAATATTAGCGAGATTGATCAGTAAATAGTAGATATTGTAAAGAGAAGTCGAATAAGAAGCATTTAGAAAAGAAAGTAAGCGGATTGCTAAGTTTAAAAAAGAAATGAGTTATCTTTTTTCTTTTTTTTAAAATTATTGATTAAAATGAAAGGCGATAAAATAAAGGAGAAATATTGGAAGCTGTGAGAGAATGAACGAAGAAGTCGCTGATTGAAAATCTAAGAACGGTGTTAAGTAGAATAAAAGAGGGTTTGGTGGAAGGATAAATAATCGAGATGGATAGGTAGATATATATAAATAGAATGAAAGAAGGAAAGAATAGAGTTAGTCTTCGTGCCCCGTCATTCACGCGTGTCGCGTCGCAGCATCACTGCTATAATAGCAGGAACAACAATGATAGGTAGATAGATAGATTTTAAATAGTATATGCTATAGAGAGAGGGGGAGGGAGTAAGGTAAAGAAGAGAAAGTGACAAATAGACAGAAACAGAAAAAAGAGACAAGGAGAAAGCAACATAAAAATAAGTATGAGAGTGAGAGAGATGGAGGAGGAGGAGGAAGGTAGAAAGTAGTAAGCAATATAAAGATAGAGAGGAGAAAGCAACATAAAATAGAGAGAGAGAGAGAGAAAATAGAGCGTAGAAAGTAACATAAAAGAAGAGAGAGAGAGGGGGAAGAGAAAGAAGAATGCAACAGAAATAAAGACAGGGAGGAAGAGAGAGAGACGGCTATATAACTATCATCAACAAGAAAGAAGTCATTAAAAAGTTTCGTATTAAACTTAACTTTAATTATTTGAATTACCAAATGATAAATCCTTTTATTTTTTCTTATTATTTTTTCCAATATTTATTCAACGATTTATTATCAAGTTAGTCTCGTTTTTAGCAACTAAATCACCAATTTGAATGATATATATTTACCGGAAGAGATAAACCGGAAGTCTATACTATATTACCAAAGACAACACATTTCGTGTATTTGTGTTGAAACATCTTTTATTTTGGCTACAAACGTTTTTGATTTCACTTTATTGACCTGGGGGTATGTACTTATTTTAATTTTTAGCCAAATTTCAATTACCTCCAATAGGAAAGATATTTTGCTCATACATCTGTTTTAATAAGTCTGTAGATTTCCTTTTTATTTTCATCAAACATCAAAGGATGTTGTATCAAACACGGCACCACTTATCAAACACGGTACATCTTATTTGTTTATGAAATTTGTTAATTTAAAGAAAGTTTTTATATTTAAATTTTATTTATTTCAGTTTATTTTTTTCAAATTTCAACTCATTTCATTTCAAGATTTCATTTAATATCAGTAATTCTATGGTAGCTGTATAAACAAAACATTCTTCGATTCCATCGAGAAGTGAATAAGCTTTGTTTTCTTTTAAGATGTCATTCTTGAGATTTGCAATTTCTCGTTGTCATTCTCATCGATTTATTACTGATCATATCGATAAAATGTATGGGCAGTACTATTGATTCTTGTGTCATTTATCGGCATAACTACAGGGTTTTACCCTGTAGCTATGCCCATTTATTATGGCTATCAAATACAGTTCTTTTTTTAGAGACTAGTATGGGGCAACTTGAAATTGTGTATATATAGCTTATACGTTTATCTCTCTCTCTCCCTCTCTCTCTCTCACATACACCTCGCATATGTTTTGACATTCAGTATTCCAGTGTTCAATCATCACACCTGACCGAATTGTTGAGTGCTCTTCACAATCATGAGGTTTCAGGTGGTTTAGATCCCACTGCAAGCATGTGTCTTGTACCATAGTTTTGAATCAACCCAGGCCTTGCGGGTGGTGTAAACGTATGGAACCCGATCAAATAAACTGCTCTTATAACTCAAGGGTCAGTCTGGTCACACACAGACTCAGGGTGAGGGCTAAGGGCACGAAATATTAAAGTTATTCACACAATACCCTTATACCCAAGTTGGAACAATGTCGTTTCCACCCTAACCTATCAGCGATAACTAGGTGGTTGACTCGAAACCATTCTCTTTGGGATGTCTCCCCACATTCTACACACAACAAAATCTCATACTATAAAATTTCCCAAGTGTTTCACTAATGGCTGTACTGCAATAATTCATGCGAAAAATGCGACCTCCAACGCTTTGAGAAAATCACCCATCTGGCGTTTACCCAACAATGAAGACTTTCATCTAATATGCTGACATGCATATTGCATGCAGTCTTCTGCACTTCCACACAACAGCCGATCCTTTTTGTCTGATCTCTTATGAAAAGGATCTCTACCAACTTTTTGAAATCCTCCTTCTATTTCTCACATTGACCCCAGTGCATGACTGGTACTCATTTCGTTGAATCCGAAAGGATGAAAAGGCAAAGAAAACATTGGTGGAATTTGAACTCAGATGGATGAAATGCCACTGAGCATGTTGACTGACATGCTAATGATCTTGCCAGTCCACTGCCTTTATAATAATAATAATAATAATAATAATAATAGTAACCCTTTATACTATAGGCACAAAGCTTGAAATTTGGCGGGAGGGGATGAGTTGATTACATTGACCCCCAGTGTCTCACTGGTACTCAATTTGTCGACCCCGAAAAGATGACAGGCAAAGTCAATCCTGATGACATTTGAAGCCACTGAGTGGAAGTGGCATGAAGTCAGTAAGCACTGAAGAGCGGAGGCTATCCTTGTAGCAGAAGAAACGGCAGAGAGGAGACGGTGCTTCTGTGAGCAAGAGGCTGGAGTGTGGTGATTAGTAATTACATACCAATCGGCTTCATGGCTTTTTAGGTCTAGTTGGGTGTCTCACGTTTCTGCATTAAAACTCTTCTTGGATTAGTTGCTTTCCTTACTTACATAGCAAGTAGATACCAGTAATATTTTGGATTTGACTCAATGCACTATGTCCGTGTTGTTGTTTTCCATTGCTAAAACAGTAATGTAGTGCATACGCAGGGTAGTACTTTTGGGTCTACTGTATAAAACTTTAGGTTGTTTTGGTCTGAGGGGACAGTAAGTTGCAGGGCTGTCTTAGACTGCACAAACTCTAACCAAGCCACTGTACTAAAGCAAAAAACAAATAAGATGTTTTGCTTTAGCATTATCATCATCATCATTATAATCATACTTCATGAGTATTCTCAAGAATAAAGAAAACAATTCGTATTGAATTGCATATATTTTGTATGATATCCTGTCTCTCTTGACTCATATTTGTTGGGTGTAAATTTGAAGAAACCTTTCACACAGATCTAATCTATTCCAGATGTTATTTGTTATGAAAGGCGAAAAATATGAAACCCTATAACAATTTGGAAAAAATACAGGATATGGTTTGAGGGTACATAAATATCGTCTGTGATAGTTAGGTTTTTTTTTTTTTAATATACATTGTTGGAATATCTGATTGCTGATTGGTTGGTTGAACCAATAAGAGAGCCTGTTTTCAACCATTCTTTTTTTTTTTTTGTCTGTGGACCCATTTGGTCCCTATTTTATTCAGGAGGGCCCACATAGTCATTCAGTGTTTTTTAAAAAAATCCTCTTATATTTTTAAGGCACTCTGTCGGTTTCAGCGATGAGGGTTCCAGGTGATCCAAGAGCCTTCTCATAAAATTAGCATGCAAGTAGCTGAGCTCTCCACAAACATGCTTACCCTTAATGTAGTTCTCAAGGATATACAGCGTGACACAGAATGTGATGAGGCTGGTCCTTTGAAATACTAGTACAACTCATTTTTGCCAGCTGAGTGGACTGGAGCAACATGAAATAAAGTGTCGCCAGGAATTGAACTCACGGCCTTATGATTGTGCGCCGAATATCTTAACCACTGAGCCACATGCCTTCACTATATCTTTATAATGAAATATTATTAAAATATTGTTTAAATATTTTGTGTATTTTAGAAGTAAAAGCAATTTATCACACATAAATTTTAACAAGAAAATCTTTGGACCCTGATTGAGAACCTCTACATAGTCAACAGACTTGTTAAAAGTAGCAACCAAATCACTACTTTTCATTTTGAATAAGGAATGGACAAATTAGATAATGTGGTCTTAGTCTACACTATGCATGGACAACCTTTTTAAAGAAACCGCATCATGTGTGGTACCTTGGGCAAGTGTCTTCTACTATAGCCTCAGGCCAACCGATGTTGGTGCGTTTACGTCTCCATAACTTAGTGGTTTGACAAAAAAGACCAATAGAATAAGTGCTAGGCATAAGATAATCATTTATTTCTTTGCCATCTCAATTTCTTCACCTAGAAAACCCTTCAAGGCAGTGCTCCAGCATGGCCACAGTCAAATGACTGAAACAAGTAAAAGTATAAAAGAATAAATATATATTTCTTTATCAAAAAAATCAACTGTAATTTATGCAGCTTTTAGAAACAAACCCTGACCATTAAATTGTTAAAAATGAATTATTTAAAATGGAATTGTAAAATTCGTTTTAAGAATTCATTGTTGTTGTGGTTAAAGTAGAAATATCATGACTAAATTTACTTCTATCTTTATTAAAGGTTTGTTAAATATCCTTTCATCACTCTTTTTTTTTTTTATCTATCCATCCTTCAGTTTGATTTATTCTCAAGTTATTCATCATATGAATGAGTTCATTCTCCCTAAAAACCATGCAACCACACATCAATATACACTTAATTCAATACACTCTGTTATTGAGGGCTTATGGGATTTTTTAATATCCTTTCTAGGGTTTTTTTGTTTTGTAAACTTAGTTTCCTGCCTGTTAAGTGAGACAGGGTTATGCCTTTTCCCAGGATACAACAGATTGACAGAGTGGTGCAATAGAATCCCATGGTGGTTATTCAGCCAAAAAAAGCCAATACTTTATAAACACCCACTTTTTTTTTCTTTTTCTTTTTCGCTATCTTTTACTTGTTTTTGTCATTGAGCAGCAGCCATGTTGGAGTACTGCCTTGAAGAGTTTTTTAAGTCAAACATATCTACCCCAGTACTTATTTTTCAGATTTATTCTGTTGGTCTCTGCTGCAGGACCACGAAGTTATGAGGATATAAACAAAACACTGGTTTGTCAAGCAGTGAATGCATACAAACACTTGACGCAAAGATATATATTTGTCCAAGTTGCAGTTCAGTAATACTGAACCCAAATCGACATGGTTGCCAAACAGTGAGCCCTTTAACCACACAACTCATGTGTTTGGAAAGCCCTTCTTCCATCTCATTACTTATTCTTTCTTTTGTTTGCTCGAGAACACTTGGTGATGGCGCTTGTAGTGGTCTCTATCACCATGATGCTACGTTTTACATGAAAGAGGTTTTTTGTATGTTTCTTGTAGGGTGGCTTTACTCTTCTCGTTTGCTAAGTAACCATTTCGAGTTGATAAATCCAGTGATTCATTCATCACTTTTCCTGTTCTCGCCTAACAACAGCTGTATTATTTAATATCTTTTTTTTGAGTCGAGATGCAAATTCGGTTCGGTTTATTATCTTTTCAAAGCATTTACAGATGCTGTCTGGAAGCACGATAAGGTGGTAATCTGTGACATTTTCTGCAGTGTTTCACAGATACATACATATATAT
>NC_068999.1:49100350-49102056 GCF_001194135.2 Octopus bimaculoides
AACAGCTGTATTATTTAATATCTTTTTTTTGAGTCGAGATGCAAATTCGGTTCGGTTTATTATCTTTTCAAAGCATTTACAGATGCTGTCTGGAAGCACGATAAGGTGGTAATCTGTGACATTTTCTGCAGTGTTTCACAGATACATATATATATATATATATTTGTATGTGTGTGTCTTTATATATATATATATATATACCACAGTTATTTTGTGTTCTTTGCTACATTGGTTTCTATTAACCCATTTATTCCATCTGAAGAATTTTTATTCATTAAGATAGAAGAAATACACATAATTATATATATATATATATATATATATATTTGTACATGTGTGTTTATATACATAAATATATGTGTGTGTGTGTATATGTGTATGTATATATATGTTTGTATATATATATATATATGTGTGTGTGTGTATATATATATATATATATATATATACACACACACACACACACAAATATATACATATATATACACATATATATAATATACATAGACATGTTTAAACATTGTAAGAATATACGTAATACTCCTGTTTCAGATAAGACAGAGACACTGGCATGTTTACATGAGACAGCAGCAACAACAACAACAATAAAAATAAAAATTTTTTATTTTTTTAATTGTTTGAGAGTAGGAGAGTTGAAAAGTTTAGAATTCTTATACTTCTGACTTTATTCTCTACTTTTTTAGCTGACCTATATTATCTCAGCCGATTTACTTCTGTTGTGAAAATACCTTGTGCCTATTTTGCATTTATTATTATTATTATTATTATTATTATTATTATTATTATTATTTCAGTAACAGTTGTTCATAATCTTTTTTTATCTTTTGTTTTTTTTTACTTATTGCAATCATTACACTGTGACCATACTGGGGCACCACCTTGAAGAATTTTAGTTGAATGAATCAACCCCAGTGCTTAGCAGTTTTTTTTGTTTTTGTTTTTAGCCTGGTATTTATTCTATTAGTCTCTTTTACTGAAGTGCTAAGTGGTGGCGATGGCAGTGGGGATAAACAGAGACACACATAAACATAAATATTCGATGGGCTTCTCTCAGGTTCCATCTACCAAAGACACTTGCCCAAAGCACCATGCAGTGGGACTGAACTCGGAACCATGTGGTTGGGAAGCAAACTTCTTACCACACAGCCATGCCTGCACCTAAAAAAGAAAATCCTTATATATTTGTGTATGAATTGTTGGAAGCATTGAATTGAATCCTGTTTTTTTATACATGATATACCTTCTGCTACGGCTAAACCACTCATCCATGAACAAAAGTAATTACTTTTACTTTATTAAGTTGACAGGCTGAGACGAGATTAGTGTGTCTTAGCTGGGGAGGTGAGTTTGAATTCCATGTCTTTTTCATGGCTGCAACTGCATCCATAAATATTCTGGTTATGAAGTCGGGCTGCTTTGCTCTGAACATTATTTCTGTTTTTCCAAATATCCATGCACATAAACATGGATACGATGATGAGTTTTGGAAATATTCATTATTATATAGCACCATTTTTAATCCCTTTGTGTGCGTGTGTGTGTGTGTGTAATGTCTGTCTTTTATCTTCTACTTGTTTCAGTCATTAGACTGTGGCCATGCTGGAGCACCGCCTTTAGTCGAGCAAATCAACCCCAGGTCTTATTCTTTGTAAGCCTAGTACTTATTCTATCGGTCTCTTTTGTCG
>NC_068999.1:49102127-49106325 GCF_001194135.2 Octopus bimaculoides
ATATATATATATATACATATATACAACGGCCTTCTTTCAGTTTCCGTCTACCAAATCCACTCACAAGGCTTTGGTCGGTCCGCGGCTATAGTAGAAGACACTTGCCCAAGATGCCACGCAGTGGGACTGAACCTGGAACCATGTGGTTGGTAAGCAAGCTACTTACCACACAGCCACTCCTGATGACAATTTAAAATCAACAACATCTGTGAGAGAAAGGCCTTCCTTCAGGGAATATCAAGACAATTAAAAAAACAATGGATGCTCCATTGATTATGGACGGTGAGGGTTCCAGTTGGTCCGATCATCTGCTTGTGAAATTAAAAGTGCACTTCACAGATACATGTACCCTTCACAGACACATGTACCCTTCACATAGTTATCAGTGAGATTCAGCATGATACAGAATGTGACAAAGTTTGGCCCCTTTGAATAACCGGGACAACTCGCTTTTACCAGCTGAGTGGACTGGAGCAACATGAAATAAAGTGTCTTGCTCAGTGACACAACGCACCGCTAAGAATCGAGCTAATGACCTTACAATCGTTAGCTGAATACCCCATCCATTAAGCCATGTGCTGTCTTCACATCAAGGCAAAATATGAAACAGGAAGAACAGTGCAAGTTGTGCAGACAAGGATCCAACTGGAGAGATGCAGAAACAGTGGCCCAGAGTCAAGAATCGTAGAGAAAAGTTACTGATGGCCCATGTTCCATAGGGACTGAAAGTCAAAAATAATTAGATGCCCCTTTCTTTGCTAAGGGTTTAGTGCAATGCCAGTGGCTGTGTAGGGGTTGTTGATCCTTTCACTCGCACCTTTTTCTGAACAACTTGGCCAGCTGTGACTTTCTCAAAGCTGTCTCTGGTGAACATCCAACACTTTTATTCATTTTTTTTTTTTTTTTTCCGACTGGAAATGATTACAGCTGGAATGCACTCGCTAATTAGTAACAAGCATGAGTTTCCGTGCAAGATTTGTGATGCATGCTGCAGAAAAAAAAAAAAAAATTCTGCTGAAAAGAGTTAATAAACCAACCACAGTTAAATATCTTGTTTCTCTCTTTCCCCCTCACTCTCTCTTACTTTTTCATAATATTTCATTCACCTCCTCCGCTTTTCCACGGGGACACACATACACAAAATTATGTTCCTTCAAAATGCCTTTACTAAATGCACTAAGAAATGGCTTTTGTTTTTCATTTTCTCTCTATATTTCATATTTTGAAATGAATGGCAAGGAATGAAGATAATTTCTTTTCATATGAATTATTCATAAGCATTTTCTTTTTCAAACCCCTCTTCATAACTGTCTTGTTTTTTTTTAATCTTCATTTATCGTCATTTTACATTCTGGGTTTCTTTTTTTGTATATTTTTTTCTCCTTACTGGATGTGTCTCATTCATTGTGGTTTGCATCAATTTACATACACAGCAATAGAGAAAACCAACCAGTTTATTGTTATTTATGACTTACAGTGTGAACTGGATACATTTCATTGTGTCACCAGCCCTGGAGAGGTTGCCCCATGCAGGACTAAACAGTCCTAAAATCTCCCTTGTAGGGTTACTGCCCTCCTAGATATCTTCATCATCGTCATCATTTAACATCTGCTTTCCATGTTGGCAGGGGTTAGACAGTTTGACTGGAACTGGTAAGCCAGAGAACTGTACCAGGTTCCAGTCTGACTTGGCATGGTTATTATGGCTGGATACCCTTCCTAATGCCAACCACTCCAAGAGTGTAATGGATGCTTTTTATGTGCCACGGCACAGGTGCCATTTACATGAATTGTTAGCACGCTGGATGAAATGCTTATGGGTATTTCGCTCGTTGCTGTGTTCTGAGTTCAAATTCCACCGAGGTTGACTTTGCCATTTCATCTTTTCAGGATCGATAAATTAAGTACCAGTGAAACACTGGGGTTGATGTAATCGACTAGTCCCCTCCCGCCAAATTTCAGGCCGTGTGCCAACGGTAGAAAGGATTATTATTATTATTATTATTATTATTATTGCTACTACTGTTGTTGTTGTTGTTAATATTTGAAAATTATTTTTTTTTAAATCAAACTAAAATATTAAATAAATTGAAAGTTGTGATGTCACTGAGTGTCTTCTGTATTACAGTTTTTGTTATGCAAGGAAGACATTTCAATATAGAATAGGAATACAGCGGGAGACAGAGGACAGGCAGAAGATAGAGAGAGAGAGGGGGTGGGGTGAGTAGAGAGATCTGAGGAGATGGAGAAAGAGGAAGACTGGATGAGACTGGAATGGAAGAAAACTGAGTGAAAGAGATTGTGAGAGAGAGAGAGAGAAGTGTAGATACATTAGAAATGGTGGAATGCTACAGAAAGTAAGGGAATGTTGTGATGTGGTATAGGAGAAGATAGAGAAATAGGAAGAAAGGTAGAGAAGGGTGGTTAACCCCTTTTCTATATTGTAGACCATGGTGTTAATGTTTATGTTGTTCTTGTTGTTGGTGTTCAATATTAAATATATATTTATGCATTTGAGCATGAATGGGCGTCCAAATTTATGCACATATATGCAAGTTTACTAGACTCTGAAAGGACTTTGATCCAATTAATGCATAAACATACGTTTGCTGTGTGTGTGTGAATGTTTGGGTTTATGCGCATGTAGGTTTGTATGTGCATGGATACACATCTGAATGTGTGCAGTTTAATATATGTGTGTAAATGCCTAAGTGTGTATGATGAATATGTGCATATATGTGTGTGTAAATGTATGCATACATATGTGTATATATATGTATGTGTGTATGTATATATGTGTGTGTGTGTGTATGCAAGCCATGATAGCTATGCCCATGTGGGAGTATATATATGTATGTGTGTGCATATATATATATGAATATGCAGGTGAGCATAAATGTATGCCTGTATGTATTTGTCTGCATACATGTATGCGTAAACAGTATTGTTTACTGTCAGATTCTGTAGCTTTAAATTTATTGTTCTTTGTAGACTGGATGGGTCTGACGGAATAAGTGACCCCCATGGCTTTTGTGGGCCACCACTGCTACAATAATGGCTTCTACTGCCCCTCTAATGGCTCTGGTCCTCTGCTCAGTGACCCTATTCACCCCCTCCCTTGTTTTGTCATTACCCTTGCTGTGTCCACCCTCACTAATCACCACACCTTCCAAGAATTTTGGCTGTCCAGAATTATCTCTCTACTCCTGTCATTATAGTCAGTGTTGACTTGCATTGGTTCATGATAATATATGATTATGTTTGTATGTATATACATATATACAATGAAGGCAGTACAAGAGAATAGAGATAACAGTTGCTCGAAAGAGACTTCTTTTCGTGTTATCTGGAAATCTAGATGTCTACGCTAGAGTAATTTGTTGACAGCACCTCGGGCTTAACCAATGTGAGTGTTTACATCACTTTTGCAGCTATAGATATTACTTCCCAGATAAGCAAATTCGATGCAGTCGAGAGGTGTGCCAGATATTGTTTTGATTGTTCCGTTTTGATTTAAGTTTATGTATTCTGTTTTTCTGATTTAATATGGAGACTGATACCTTTGGTTGAATGTTCAGAACTGTGGAGAAAGATTTCTGTTTGGCTTTTTAGATCAGAGAATAGCACCAAAACCACCAGCGTAATCTAGTGCAAGTGTCAATGAATGGTTGAATGACCAAAATCCAAGCTTCTCTGCTTGTTCCCCAACAGTTACAATGGGATTTTGTTCCACCAGGGTTTGCAGGATGTCCTCATTGAGCTCTACAGATCTTCCAGGATGAGGCTTGTCTTTTAAGGCTGTAGTTTCTGGAACCACCGTTGACACTGGCTTACGCTTATTGTCCAATCCCCATATACAGCATTAATATTCCTCGCACTTTCCGTTGCACTGTTGCCTTTATTGAACCCATAAAGCAAAACATGCTGAATATACTCCTCTGTCACTTGCATTATAGCTTTGAAAAAGTAACTGTTAAAATTGAACTGCACTCTTCAAAACTTGCACTAAGAATAAGCACAAAGTAAAATCACTACCTGCTTTTATAGCAAGTTGATGCAGGTAGTTTATCCCTTCCTCCTCCGACTTTTAGTTCATGCAATTGATAAAACTGCATTATTTATGGGATGACCCAATGTATGTATGTCTATCTGTCTCTCCCTCTCTTTCTCTCAATCTCTCTCTCTCTATACATATATA
>NC_068999.1:49114075-49119128 GCF_001194135.2 Octopus bimaculoides
ATATATATATATATATATATATACACACACACACACACACACAAACACATAGATAAATTCTAATCTATTTTGAGAGTTTCTCTATTGCTAGTAAGTGATCACACTACTTATGTGCTTCCTGTTAGTTTGACTCTTAATCAGTCTGCTATTTTCTCCGTTCTCTCCGGCTCTTTTATTGGTACTTCTCTATGACTGCGATCTTTATATTTCTTCTCTAAATGGAATGCTGTTTGAATGTGTCTTATTAAGTGTGCTTGTGTGTAAAAGGTTTTTATTATTTTATTTCGGAGGTCTATATAAAATTTGAATACAAAGCTGGAGATTGTTCAATTCCAGAATTATAATGGTTACAGTGCCACAGCAACCGCAACAGCAATGCGAGCATATAAGAAGAAGCATGTCCTTCGTAATAATAATAATAATAATCCTTTCAGTTTAAGTGCCATAACACGTTTGATTAAACGTTTTGAAGAAACAAGTCTTCGTAATAGCTACTCGACTGGACGACTATCACTCAAAGACGATAGAATTCCTACTGCAAAAGACTCTTTAGAAAGATTACAAAGTGAAAATCCATTGGGTCATGCAAGCACCTCATAAATTCCACTCGATACAGAGATTCCACAACGAAGTGTTGTAAGAATTTCCCATAATAATAATGTTTATTATTCAAAAACCACAGACAATAACGGATCTAAGAAAGAAGATAATGGACGAAACAAATGAATTTATTGAAGCTGAACTCTTATAAATTTAGAATGCTGTCATACAAAAAGAAAGAAACTTAATTTGAACACTTACTGAGATGTTAGAACAAACCTTATTTTTATTGTTTTGTGTTAATGAAAAGCTTTCAATTGAATATTTACTGTGTAATGAAGCAAGTGAAAGGGCAGTGCGTTGGTCGTGTTGTTGAGACATCTAACAAAATGCATCGAGGTGTTTGCTCAGTCTCTTTATGTATCGAGTTCAAATCCCACTGTGGTCGACTTCACCTTTTGTTCTTTCAGGTTTGATTTAATGAAGTACGAATCAAGTTCTGGGCTTGATTTAATCAACTCCTGGTCTGTATCACCATGCAATGGGGTGACATGGTATAGTAGAGCAAGTAAAAGAACATATATATATATATATATATATAATTACGTTACACTGTAAACTAGCACTTGTACCATTGAAACATTAGGAGGACCTAAGAGAGAGAGAGATGTCTTTGTATTTATGCTTTTTCTCCACCATCACTTGACAACTTGTGTTGATTTGTTTATGCTGTCTTAAATTAGTGGTTTGGCCTGAGAGACTAATAAAAAAAGGACAAGGCTTCAAAAAAATAAAGTTTTGGGGGTCAGTTTGTTCAGCTAAACACTGTTCGTGGTGGCACCCTGGCATGCTGCAGTCCAATGACTGAAACAAGTTAAATATAAAAGCTAAGAAAGCACGCACACACACACACACACACACTAAGAAAGTGTGTGTGTGTGGTCATACTTGCGGATGGGTGGTTAGTTTGTTTTTTTACCATTTAAACTCACACACTGTTTATTTGATCTTCCATTTAGTTTTTATTACCTCCGCCTTAGCGAAGGCAGAGGTATTGTTTTCAGTTGTGTTTGTTTGTTTGTTTGTCCGTGGACAAGCTATCTCAAAGATCGCTGGATGGATTCAGATGAAACTTTCAGAGAAGTTTGGCCTCGTGACCGGCACAAACTGATTAGATCTTGGGATTGATCTAGTACCAGACAAGGATTCTGGGTTATTTTTCCATTTTTTTTTTACTTAATTTTTGAGAGCAGTCGGGTTCATTTCTAGTATTCTCATTTGTGAGTGCAGTTGAGTTTATTTCAGACCTTCTCATTTTAAAAATCATCTATGGCCAATCGTTAAGAGGACATTGGTGTTGCCTTGGTAGAGGTTTGCGCTTTCTGAGTGCTCTTGTTCTTATCTTAAATTTTAGTTTCTATGGGGAGGGGGCCATTCGATTAGATTGACCCCAGTATGCAACTGGTACTTAATTTATCATCCCTGAAAGGATGAAAGGCAAAGTCAACCTCAGCGGAATGTGAACTCAGAATGTAAAGGCAGACGAAATACTGCTAAGCATTTCGCCCGGTGAGCTATCCTTTCGGGGTCGATAAATTAAGTACCAGTTACGCACTGGGGTCGATGCAATCTACTTAATCCCTTTGTCTGTCCTTGTTTGTCCTTTCTGTGTGTAGCCCCTTGTGGGCAGTAAAGAAATAAGAAAAGATACAATGGATAATGAAGTACCAGATAAGACTTTGTCTTGAAAAGACTGGATGGTTATAGGTTTGGTCAATAATGACAACAAACTTTTGTGGTTGCTATTTGCTTGGTAGGCCAAGCCCTTCACACAATTTCTGGTTAGATTCCTTGTACCAAGCCATTTTATTTCACTTACATGACTAATATCTTTGGGAAAGACAGACAAAAATATTGCAACATTTCCTCTCTTTTTCTCTCTCTCTCTCTCTCTCCTCCCCCGTTTCCTCTTTCTCAGTTCCTTCTCAAACAATTAAACTTTATTTCTCATTCTTATTGCTCAAAATCAATATTATTCACAAGCTTAATCCTGTGCAACACTTTTATTTCATCGTTAACAATTGGAAACTGTGTAAAGATATTCAAAATAGTTTTTTCTGATGGATTTATGGAAAAGTCTGCAGTGACTCATTTTGCTAAAATACCTTTACTGGTCTTGAAAAATAACTGCTTGCCCATTTCTTCTTCTTCATCATCATATCATCTTCTTCTTTGACTTGTTTTCTTCTCCTCCTCCTTCAACTTCTGTTTTCTTCTTCTTCACCTCCTACTCTTCTTGTTCTTCTTCACCTCTTCCTTCTTCTCCCGTGCTTGCTTGCTTGCTTTCTTTCTAGGCTTAATGCAGATATCCAGTAGATCTTCTCAATTCTAATCCATATTGACAGCCACTGAAGAAAATGGTAAACTCCTGAGAGAAATAGCACTAGCTATTAATTATTGCTTCAGCAATGTAAGACAGAAATTGGTTATTAATTTCCAGTTGCCATCATCATCATCATCATCATCATCGCTTCTGTTCTGGTGGTAGGAGAGAGGCATGCTGGCATCCTTCACACACAAGGACTGAGAATTAACTCAAAGACAGCTATTTGACAGGTAAAATTTTATAGCTCAGGCTCTGTGGATAATGTTTAGAGAGAGAGACAGACAGATAGAGAAACAGATGGACAAAAGGACAGAGTGTAAAGAGAAACAATAGGGGAAAAAATGGTAGTGTCTTGAACATAACTTTATCAATAGATTTATTAAAACATTTTTGTTTCCACCTGCCTCTTATTGATTACAGTCAAAAAGCTTCCCAGCTATGTGCATATGTCACAACACACATATATGCATATGCACACTTATATATATATATACATACATACATACATATATATATATATAAATGTATGAGTGTGTGTATGTTTATGTATTCATATGTGTATATATATATATATGTGTGTGTATATATGTATGTATGAATATATATATATATATGTATATATATATATATATATATATATATATATATATATATATATATATATATATATATACCTGTGTATATATGTGTGTGTGTATGAATGAATATATATATGTACACATGCACATAGAGTAATGTAATTTTTATTGCATGTCTGCAGTTTCTAAAATGTCTTAATCATTGGACTATAATGCTTTTAGGGGTTGTTGTTGGTGGTGGTGGTGTTGTTTCTCTCCTTTTTGCTATTTTGTTGTGGAACAGCCCCTGTCAGGTCTCTATTTTCTTTTCCAATTACTTAGAGTGGGGGCAGTTGTGGTGGGGACCGGTGTGGCTAACCTTCCATGGATAGAGTGAATGAACGAACGCAATATAGGAACATTTTTGTATTTGAGAGTAGCGATGGTGGTGGTGTGCATTAGGGGCAGGATTGGGAGGGGTTAACTGTTTAATGTCTACATTATGGTGTTGTTCAGACACTAAGATGTGTGTGTATGGTGGGGTGGGGGGTGTTGTATTTTCCGTTCATTCGTGGTAGATGTGTATGCCTGAAAAGAAGGTGTTAAAAGTTCTTAAAGAGTTATCTATTCTACTAAATGCTGCTGCTTCTACTACTGTCACCCTCACCACTACAACAGCAACATCACCTCTGCCATTACTTCTACCACCACTATAATTTCTACGTCAACAACTACTACTACTGTTGTTACTACATCCATCTCTATCACCACTATGACGAACCACCACCACCACTACTACTAATAATAATAATAATGATAATACTACTACTACTAACACAACTACTACTATTACCACTACCTCTGTTGCCACTACTACTACTACTACTACCACTACTGCCAACACCACCACCACCACTTCTGATACTACTACCATCACCGCAACAGTTATTACTATGACTGTTGCTACTACCACTGCCATCACCACTACTACTACTACTACCACTACTACTATCATCTGTATGGAGATAAACAGTCAAATTCTTCTTTGAAACAACCTACAGGCCCAAAGATTTTGAGTAGTTTAAATTCATTCATTCATTTTTCTTTTTAATTAAGTTGTAATTGAATCTTTGGTAAATTGTAAAACAAATTACAACTTTTTAATTTTATTGTGGTAGCATCTTCTCTTAGATATTGTACAAACTGCTAATCTGAATAACTAGTTTGTCTTCAAATGTTTTTAACAAATATAATCACCTTTATCTGAATAAGCTGTGCTAATGAATTTGGTTTAATTAAAATCCACTTTTTCATAATGGCATTTTTGACAACCAGCCAAAGATGTGGACCGGATTCAGTTTCTTAACCTTTTTGATGCCAATCTGTCTGAGACCAACCTTGGTTTTATGATACAAATTTCCAAATTTAAAGTAACGGGAACCCCTTTTTTTGTTAAAAAATTAGGTTAAAAAAATATGGGAGTTTCTTACACATGGATAGTACTATAATCCCTTACAAAACCTTTTTTCCAAATTTTAAGCCCCGCAAAATTAAGGGGTTCCCTATACAC
>NC_068999.1:49119328-49119724 GCF_001194135.2 Octopus bimaculoides
CTTATTTAATAGATCCTGAAAGGATGAAAGGGCAACGAAAAATGTTTAGAAGCAAATAATTAAATATCAGGAGGTTTTTTGTTGCTGGTCTTTTTTTTTTTTTCAGAGGGTGGGGTGGAGGGTCAGTTTTTATTCTTTTACTTGTTTCGGTCATTTGATTGCAGCCATGCTGGAGCACCACCTTGAAGAGGTTTTAGCTGAACAAATCAACCCCAGGACTTACTTCTTAAGCCTAGTACTTATTCTATCATTCTCTTTTACCAAACTGCTAAGTTACAGGAACATAAACACACCAACACCAGTTGTCAAACAATGATGGTGAGGGGCAAACACAGATACAAAGACATGCATACATAGATATATATATATATATATATATATATATATATATATATA
>NC_068999.1:49119741-49120992 GCF_001194135.2 Octopus bimaculoides
ATATAGACACATACATACATGCATACAATGGGCTTTTTTCAGCTTCCGGCTACAACCAAATCCACTCACAAGGCCTAGGTCGGCCCGAGGCTTATAGTAGAAGACACTTGCTCAAGGTGCCACGCAGTGGGACTGAACCCAGAACCATGTGGTTGGGAAGCAAGCTTCTTACCACACAACCACACCATGCTAATTTTATGTTTTTATGTTAATCAAGAAATACATTATTTACCATTTACTGCTGCTAACCATCTTGGTTCTTAGTTTTCTAATCGCAATAAAGCAATAGGATGCCAAAATTTCCTATCTAAAAGATTTGTTGGTGGTGGTGATGAGGAGTTACTTTCACCACAGAATGGGAAGGGGATATTCTGTAGCTAGAAATCTGTTAACTGTTAAATGGATTAACTTCCATGTGCTTTAGGTTGTGAGGTTTTTAGATTCTCCTCTTACATTACACAAATTTGTGTTAAATGATTAGGTGAAGTTTTTTTGTTTTGTTTTGTTTTGGGGTTTTTTTGTGTGTGTGTTCCTTAATTGAAGGCGAAATATTCTGGTGAAATGAAATATAGTGAAGGACTGTTGAAACCAGATTCTGTGTGATTGCCGAAAAACAACTAAACTACCCTTACCAATAAAGATTATTTCCCTCTCATATATTCCTTGTGAACCAGACCTTGACACCTAACAAGTGTATTTGTCAGACCCACCACCCCCACAGAACATTAGCGTATGATGTGTGTATCAAGCTCTCTACCGTCACAACAAAATGTTCAGAGATAATTCTGAAGTTTTCCTCCTGGATACATTATACATGATTAACTGGCAGAGTTCTTCCACACTGTTGACTGTTTGAAAAATTCTCATTTACAGAACGCGCACACACACACACACACACACTCACGCATGTGATACACACTGATATAAATCTTCCTGTAAAGTATTGAGTTGTACACCTCGACAAAGTATATTTTATATACAAGTTCAGTTAACTGAAGACTATAACTCTGCTACTACTTTGCAGTTGGAATGATTTGTGTTAGGAAGAAAAGATATTATTTATTCTTTTACTCTTTTACTTGTTTCAGTCATTTGACTGTGGCCATGCTGGAGCACCACCCTGAAAGGTTTTAATCAAACAAATTGACCCCAGGACTTACTTTTTAACCAATGCAAACGCACCAAAACCAGTTGTCAGGCGGTAATGGTGGGGACAAACACGGACACAAAGGCACATGTATACATAGATAT
>NC_068999.1:49121002-49127315 GCF_001194135.2 Octopus bimaculoides
TTTTCGGCTACCAAATCCACTCGCAAGGCTTTGGTCAGACCGAGGCTATAGTGGAAGACACTGTCATGGTGCCCCAGTTCACTCAGCTGTAGAAACGAGTTGCGATGTCACTGGTGCCAAGCTGTATCGGCCTTTGCCTTTCTCTTGGATAACATTGGTGGCGTGAAGAAGGGAGGCTGGTATGCATGGGCGACTGCTGGTCTTCCATAAACAACCTTGCCCAGACTTGTACCTCAGAGAGAAACATTCTAGGTGCAATCCCATGGTCATTTGTGACCAAAAGGGGGTCTTTTTATTTAGTTAGTATTATAAATTTGATCACTTTACCTCACAACCACACATTGTTGCTCCATCTTAAACCCTCTCCCCTTCCCCTCCCCGTAATCCAATCAACAGATCTTCAACACCTTTGACAAACAACCAGCCAACCCATCCCCGGTGAATTAAATACATCCATTTAAAACTTTCTGCTTCCTTCTTTGCCGTTCACACTCCCGTGCGATCATTCTATCAATTATTCCAGTTGTTTAGCTTTCTCAGGTGTTACCTCTTGCTATATCAGTTGACCAAATCATCCATAATCCGCGTCCCTCGCCGTCCTCTTTCACACCTTTTATTTGTGAGCCCAAACAATAGCTTCAGTTTTCTCCCTGTTGTCGCCTCCTCAATTACTCTGTTTGTCTAGCAGCTTCATCTCATTCACTTGAACCTTCTTGTTGGCTTTTGTATTCTGATTAAAGGGATACAAATACAACCCTGCCTCAACTTGAAATAAGATACTGCTATTTTAGAACATTTATTCACCTTCACCTCAGCTAATGTGTTTGGTTTAAAACATACACACACAAACCAAAACACTCTCTCTCTCTCTCTCCCTCTCCCTCTCTCTCTCTCTCTCTCCCTCTCTCTCTCTCTCTATCATTATGTACCTGGATTTTATATCTCAACTTCAAAAGTTGGATGTGTGTTTGTGTATGTATAATGCGCATATATATATGTGTGTGTACATATACACACATGACATACATCTACAATCATACATACATGTGTGTGTGTGTATAGTGTACATTTAAATGAAACTTGAAATTTAATTAGTTAACCAGGAAACGAGAAATATTCGAAAAAAACTACAAGGAAAATTTTTATTTCGGTGATATGATGGTATACATTTTATTTTCCAATCCTTTTTCTCCCTACTGCATAAACTTTATATCTGATATAGATTTAAAAACCCTCTGTAATCCCTGCTTGGATTTACAGACATCACAACTGGATAAAGTTCACTTCACAACCAAGTGAATTTGGTTTCAATTCTATTATATAGTACTTTGGGAAAATGTCTTCTATTATAGTGCTACAAGTGAAATTTAACCCTTTAGCATTCATATTACTCAAGTGTAATGCTTATTTATTACCTTCGCCTTAGCGAAGGGGAGGTATTGTTTTCAGTCCTGTTTGTTTGTTTGTTTGCCCGTGGACAAAATATCTCAAGAACCGCTGGATGGATTCGGATGAAACTTTCAGGGATGTTGTTTTATTGCCATTTACTTACAAATATTATAAATTTTATAGGTAAAATATTTATCTGGGAACAAATTACAACTTATAACATTGCTACTATGGAAAATTATTGCCCTGCTTAACGAGTTTTCGCTTTATGACTGGTCTCCGGGAAGAAATTAACTCATATGTCAAGGCATTACTGTACTTATTTTCCATGTGCTTAACCCTTGTGGGTCCCAAACTAATCCTGGCTGCTATCTCCACCTCTGATTTTTTTTTTGTCTTCTTGTAACCTTCAAAAGATTGTTTACCTATTTTGTACTTACATGTTTTGTACTCACATAAACTTACTTTCAACATACTGTTCGTTTTCACACCCTGTTCACATTTAGTGCCTTATATCATTGTAATGTAGTTTTGTTTTATTCACACACATACACACTGTCACACGCACGCACACACATATCTGTGTTAGTCTCTTTAAAGCTGTCGTTACACACAGATCATTACAATTTCTTTGTAATAGTCTCTTTCTGATTGACACATTTGTCTCCTCGATTCCCTTCTCTGTCTTAGTGAAAGAAAGAAACCAAGCTAAAAGTATCTTAGAGAAACTGTACTGCATTATCTTGATAATCTCATTAAAACTAAATCGTAAATGAAAAATAAAATGGGATAAAAGACACGGCTGTTTCTTTGATCTCTCAGAGCTAATCTCCATAATTTTGTACCATTTATCACAACTGAACTGATAAATGTGATTGTGTGTGTGTATGTGAGAGATGATGATGATGATGAAGGGAGGAGGAAGAGGTAAAAAGAGTGTGTAGAGTGGGTTATTATTTATTCATTTCTGTATGTCTTCTGGTGTTTTTAGTCTATGTATGTGTGATGAAGAGGGAAAGAGAGTGTGTGTGTGTGTGTTTATCTATTGTAGTAATGGTGATGGGTGTATTCTTTCTTGCATGTACTTTTTACCTACCAGAAGTGATTCCTACCAAAAAAAAAAAAGGTTCATCGCTGACATGTTATCTCAGTCGCCTACACACAGCAATGAACTGTGCCTCTTGATTCAACGTAAACCTTCTGTTTGATCACTTAATATGCTAGAAATAACAGCCGTTATTTCTGCTTCCTTCTTTGCCTAAAATCACACTCTCTATCATATTGGATTTTAAAAAAAGGATACCAGATAATTTGATCTTATGAGCAGCAGCAGCATTTAACATCCACGGACTTATTCTTTGTAAGCCTAGTACTTATTCTATCGGTCTCTTTTTGCCAAACCGCTACATTACGGGGACGTAAACACACCACCATCGGTTGTCAAGCAATGTTGGGGGGACAAACACAGACGCATAAACACACACACATACATACATATATACATATATATATATATATATATATATATATATATATATATATATATATATATATATATATATATATATATATACATATATGCGACAGGCTTCTTTCAGTTTCTGTCTACTAAATCCACTCACAAGGCTTTGCTCGGCCCGAGGCTATAGTAGAAGATACTTGCCCAAGGTTCCACAGTGGGAATGAACCTGGAACCATGTGGTTGGTAAGCAATCTACTTACCACACAGCCACTCCTCCATGGAATTAATATATAAGTGGTTGAGTATTCCTTGAACATGTGTACTTTTTAATATAGTTCTCCAATTGAACCAGCTTGATGCAATGTGACAACAGTTGGACCTTTGAATTACTGGTGCAATCCAAAGAAAGAAAGAACAAGAACAATCAACACCACCACTGGACTGGTACTTTGTTTTTGACCCTGAAACTTTGAAAAGCAAAGTTGACCTTGGTGGGATTTGAACCTTAAGCGCAGAGCACCGAAACAAATGAGACATTCTTTCTGACACTGTAACAATTCTAATCAACAACATCCTTCCATTAGAAATTTCTACTTTGTGCTGGTGTCAAAAACCAGTTTTGCTTTGTTATTTTTACAAATTTTTTTAGTAATTAATGTGAGAATGTTTTAGGGGTTTTTTTTTCCCCAAAATATTATTTTTGTCATTTTAATTTCTGTCTTTTCTTCTATATTTTCAGTGAAACGTAAAAAAGAATGACAACTGCTGCCCGGCCAACATTTGAACCGGCTCGAGGTGGCCGTGGGAAAGGAGACAATGACCTCAGTTCTTTGTCCAAGCAATACTCCAGCCGAGATCTACCTTCCCATAACAAGTTAAAATACAGGTTAGTTAAACCAGAAAATTTCTTTTTCATTTTCATCATCATCATCCTTTAACATCCATTTTCCATGCTGGCATGGGTTAGACGGTTTAACCAGAGCTGGGAAGCAGGAGAGCTTCACCAGGTTCCAATCTGATTTGGCTTGGTTTCTACCAGCGCTTTTATATGGCACTGGCTCTTGTGGGGGGGGGGGGGGGCAGCATTAACACTTTTGCCGTGGAAGACAGGTCTTCTTGAGTACAGCAAGGTGCCAGATATCTTGGTCCTTTGTCATTTCCATAAGGTTTAGTTTCTTGAGGTCATCCTTTAGTACTTCGCCCCATCCATTTTGAGTGATCGTCTCGTCTTTATGGAGTTGTTGACATCCATCTGTTGGTTTCATGTTCTACTATAGACATGGCCGTGTAGTTTAGAAGCTCACTTCACAACCATATGGTTTTGAATTCAATCCCACTGCACAGCACCTAAAGCAAGTGTCTTCTAATATAGTCTGAGGCTGACCAATGCCTTGCAAGTTAGACGGAAACTGTGTGGAAGCCTATCATATTTATGTGTGTCTTTGTTCTGTGTTTGTCACCACCACTTCTACTTGAAAACCAGTGTTGGTTTGTTTACATATTCATAACTTGCAGTTCAGCAAAAGAAACTGATAGAATAAGTGACAGACTTAAAAAAAAAATTCTTCAAGGTGGTGCCCCAGCATGGCCACAGTCTAATGACTGAAACATAATCTTTCTCATTAAATTCTAATGTCATGTGTTAGTGTGTCGTGCGTATGTTTGCCGTCTGAAAACAGGTGTAGTTTATGTTAATGTGACTTTATGGCCTTTTATGAAAGTCAGTTTGAAAATTTTGTGGCCATTGAATCAATATTTGAAAAATGGTGCTAATGTTTTTATTATACAAAGAAATTAGCAGCAGTTCAACACAGTTATAATAAAATAAAAATGTGTTATAATCTCACATTACGAGCAAACACACACAAATAGTCGACTGTATTAATGCACACTTGAAATGATTTTGTAAAACATTTTATAACAGAATCCCGGTGTTGTTTTAAGTACTTCAGCTGGTTGTTTTTTCCTTCTGTTTTTTTTTTATAAAAAAATGTATTTTATAAAATGTGGCACTATAACAGTTTAAAAAGAAATCATTTCAATATTTGTAATAATTTGATTAATTATTGATACAAACGACTGTTGCTTTGATTGTTTTTCTTTCTTCTGTCAACTGTTTTTGTTCAGTTGTCCACATAGGCGCAGAAGTGGCTGTGTGGTAAGTAGCTTGCTTACCAACCACATGGTTCTGGGTTCATTCCCACTGCGTGGCACCTTCGGCAAGTGTCTTCTACTATAGCCTCAGGCCGACCAAAGCCTTGTGAGTGGATTTGGTAGATGGAAACTGAAAGAAGCCCATCGTATATATGTATATGTGTGTATATGTTTGTGTGTCTGTGTTTGTCCCCCCAGCATCGCTTGACAACCGATAGAATAAGTACTAGGCATCCAAAGAATAAGTCCTGGGGTCGATTTGCTCGACTAAAGGCGGTGCTCCAGCATGGCCGCAGTCAAATGACTGAAACAAGTAAAAAGAGTATATTGACTGAACAAACCTCTGATCAAAGGAGTTCTGGCTATGACTCTCTCTCTCTCTCGCTTTCTTTTAGACTGCGTCTGGCTGAATGGTTAAGAATTTTGCTTCCCAACCATATGGCTTCAGGTTCAGTCTTACCTCACCTTGGGCAAATGTCTTCTGCTATAGCCATGAGCTGGCCAGAGCTTAGTGAGTGGATTCATAGATGGAAACTGAAAGAAGCCCATCGTGTGTGTGTGTGTGCCATTGTCTTGACATCATGTGATAGTTGTAAACGAGTTTCACCATCATGCAAACAATGTTATTCGTTTCCAATCTTCCATTAAACAAAACGTGTCTGGCTATGGAGAAATATTACCTTGCTTGGAAACAAGTGAGGACTGGTGATCAGAAGTACATCTGCACATTGAAAATCTGCCTCAACAGATGCCCCGTGTAAGCATGGAAAAGTGCACATAAAATGGTAATGAAAGTATATACTGTATGTAAGGGATTTCCACAGTTTCCAAAGAAGGCTGTGTACAAAATGAATTCCAGTTATCCTTTTCTTGTTTTGTGTTGGAATTAATCAGTGTTTCATTGTCTCCACTTCAAGTACTTGACAACATGACACCAGAGATGAGCACCATTGATTATCAGCCAGCATTATCTGGGCTTTGCAATGAAATAAAACTTTTTGTGATGTTTGCTATCTTTCAGACAAGATGGTCAAGGATCTATCGAGGAACTGAGAAACCGTGACTTCCGTAAAGACTTGGAAGACCGTGAACGGGCAGCCAGGGAGAAAAAAGACAGAGGCAGAGGTATCGGATGTTCTTTCATGTTTTTGTTGTTGTTGTTGTTGATAAGCAAACTTCTTAACCACATAGCTATATCTTTATCTGCGCGTGTGTGTATGTATGTATGTGTGTATGTATATATATATATATATATGTGTGTGTGTGTGTGTGTGTATGTCTGTATAATATATGTATACATGTGTATGT
>NC_068999.1:49129037-49132844 GCF_001194135.2 Octopus bimaculoides
ATGTGTGTGTGTGTGTATGTGTATATGTGTGTGTGTGTGTGTGTGTATGTGTATATGTGTGTGTGTGTGTGTGTATGTGTATATATATGTGTGTGTGTGTATATATATATATATATATACATACATACACATATCATCAATATCGTTTTGTGTATGTTTTCCCATGATAGATAGATCTCTTCTTGCACAGTGTCCTGCCATTATTTGCAGACCATCATTTTCTGATATGCTACAACAGAGAAAGATGAAAAATACCACTCTTTCATGCATATCATCTTTCTTTATTTCTCTCTCTCTCTCTCTCTCTCTCTCATCATATATATATATATATATATAGGGAGAATTCACGAAAAAACAACAGACAAAGACAGGTGGTGTAGACAACAAATGGATGTATTAGTATAACGCTCGGGAATAGAGAAAGTCTTTAACATTTCGAGCCTATGCTCTTCAACAGAAAGGAACACATGCACACACACACACATACCATTTAACGTCCTCCTCCCTTGCTGGCATGGGTTGGACAGTTAGTCAGGAGCTGGCCAAGCTCCTGTGTCTGTTTTGACACAGTTTTTACAGCTGGATGCTTTCCTGACACCAACCACCCTGCAGAGTGGGCTGAATGCTTTTTATGTGGCATGAGCACAATGGTGCCCCAACTTAACAGAGGTGCCCCAGTTTAACTGCAGCTTTCAAGCTGAAATGGGTTTAAAGAGTTATATACACACACATACATGTATATGCATATACATATTCTCTCTCTCTCACACACACATGCACACATATATATATGCTCCACTGTCAGCTTTGCCTTGGTTTCCGTGGCTGGCTGCCCTTCCAAATGCTAATTCGTATTTATCTGTATATTATCCTACAATTCCTGTTACCCTTCATGATTCTTGGCTGATTTTGCAAATTTTTAACGTTTTTTTTTTTCTTTCCCCCATTTTTTATTCATCAGGATGAAGAATCTGACAGTGAAGATGATGATGACACAATGGAATTGATGGAAGAACTCAAGAAAATTAAGAAAGAAAGATTAGCAGAAGCTGCCAAACTGGTAAGTATTGGGCAGCAAGTCTTTACCCTTACTTCTTGGTAGAATAATGGTAATGCTAATGGATTAAAGAATTGGATCTGCATTTTTATTTATGTCTCCTTTTTGTGTGTTTTATTCAGGAAGCTGAAAGGAAAGTAGAAGAAGAAAGAATTCGTAAAGAAAATATTTTGAAAGGCAATCCATTACTGAACCAAGAAAAAATAGATTTCAAAGTGAAAAGACGGTAAATATTGGTCTGTTATTATTGTTTCTTGAGTAGCCATGTATCTCTTTTACAGTAAGACACTTGTTTTTGTCCCTCTTTTATACTTTAACCCCTCATCACTTGGTATAAAGCCACCTTGCTCGATAGTGCTCCCTCCTCAGTTGAGGGATTGTATCTTGCAAGTTACTTGGATTCAGTCCCACTGTGTGGCACCTTGGGAAAGTGTTTTCTACTAAAGCATCAGGCTAACCAAAGCCTTGTGAGTGGATTTGGTAGACAGAAACTGAAAGAAGCTCGTCTTATTGTGTGTGTTTGTATGTGTGCCTTTGTGTCTGTCCGTCTCCCAGTACCACTTGACAACCATTGTTGGTGTGTTTACATCCCCGTAACTTAGCAGTTTGACAAAAGAGACCGATAGAATAAGTACCTGGCAAAAGAGACTGACAGAATAAGTGCTGGGATTGATTCATTTGACTAAAAATTCTGCAAGGTGGTGCTCCAGCATGGCTAGGGTCTAATGACTGAAATGAGTAAAAGATAAAAGATACATATATATATAATTATAATAAAGTTTAAAGAGTTTTTTTTTTTTTTGACAGATTTAGTTACCTTATATATGTTTTATATGTATTATGTATATGTATTAATTTTTTTTTTCTCGTTTTCTGCTGTTATTTTAGGTGGGATGATGATGTGGTGTTCAAAAACTGTGCCAAAGGAGGGGACGACAGGAAAGGTCGAGGTTTCATTAACGATACACTTCGCTCAGAGTTTCACAAAAAATTCATGGAAAAATATGTGAAATAAGGAGACGGAACTTTCAAAATGATAATTATAAAAACAGGACAGATGTCAAAAGTTAGAAATAAGAGTCAGTGGGGAGATTTTTATCATTGTTATATCATGCTTATGTCATCATTCATAACTTCCCTTTTTTTTTTCCTTTTTTTTTTTTCCACTGTTGGGATTTTAACACTATAGAGAAGCTGTCAGTCTATGGAATATTATCATATTCCTCTTAGTCCCTTGTTGGTGTCATATCTGGAATTTAAAAAAAAATAAATAAATAAATAATTCATGGAGGTTCATGCAGAATGGTGAGAATCCAAATAGTAATGTTTCTTTTCAATCTTAATAAGTTCTGGCAGGTTTCACCTGGATATCTGGTCGCTGTTGTTTTCCATCATCAGAGAACATCTCTCTTTAGATGATGTGTGTTCATAACACACATAGTGCAAAACAGCAAAGTTCTTATCTCATTGACCCCCTTCATGGAATCATTGCTAACACATCAACCACAACCATGTAAATTTCTTATTTCTTTACTGCCCACAAGGGGCTATTCACAAAGGGGACAAACAAGGACAGACAAAGGGATTAAGTCGATTATATCGACCCCAGTGCATAACTGGTACTTATTTAATCGACCCCGAAAGGATGAAAGGCAAAGTCAACCTCGGTGGAATTTGAACTCAGAATGTAGCAGCAGACGAAATACCGCTAAGCATTTCGCCCGGCGTGCTAACGATTCTGCCAGCTCGCCGCCTTGTAAATTTCTAAAATATAATTAAAAAGTACAATTAATAAAAATTCTTTCATTTGTGCATATCAAGACTGCTTTTTAATAATAAATATTTTGAGAAATCTAATGTAAAGTACTTTAAAAAATTGATAAAGATCAATAAAATACCAGACATATACTGATAGAATATTCAATGTAAAATATGTGTTTGTTGAATACAAGTCATTACATTGATATTTGGTTGGAAATTAAGGCTGTGAGCTGGCAGAATTGTTAGCACGCCAAGCAAAATGCTTAGCAGTATTTTGTCCCTCTTTGAATTCTGCTGAGATTGACTTTGTTTTTCATCCTATAGGTGTTGATAAATTAAGTATCAGTTAAGCACTGGGGTCGATGTAATTGACTTACCCCCTCCCCCGAAATTGCTGGCCTTGTGCCAATATTTGAAACCAATATTTGGCTGCAAATTAGTAAGTTTTTAGGCTTAAATTACTGCATTCTCCCAGATTCAGCTTGCTAATAATTCAATGCCCTTAATGCTCAAAATTGTTTCAGACGTTTATCGACCTCTTGGATGGCCATGTAGATCTCCCTCATCCTCATAGGGGTCTATATTAACCACTTTGCCAATCCTTAATCTTAAGCAGTGGTTCCCAAACTGCTTCCCCCTTAACACCCAGGCCACATTCCTAGCACCCCTGCCCCAATTAACCATCACAAACATAGACCTTTTTCTGAAGCAAATTCAAAGCAACTGTATTTCGCAAACAAAACTTAACCTAATGAACCCATTATTTTGTTTGTTTTTACATGAATCGCTGCCCCATTATTGCCCCACTTGGAATTTTCCAACACCCCCCCCCCCCCAGGGGTGCAATACTGCCCACTTTGGGAACCACTCGTCTAAAGGAAGAGGATGTTCTTTGATAACAAACAACAACAGCATTAAGGTCTTTCCATCCGGTTCTGTCAGAAACATATTGAGAATGAAGATATTTTATTTTATGAAAAATAAAATTG
>NC_068999.1:49133034-49135027 GCF_001194135.2 Octopus bimaculoides
ATTATCATCGTTTAACATCCGCTTTCCATGCTAGCATGGGTTGGACGATTTGACTGAGGACTGGTGAACCAGATGATTACACCAGGCTCCAATCTGATTTGGCAGAGTTTCTACTGCTGGATGCCCTTCCTAATGCCAACCACTCCAAGAGTGTAGTGGGTGCTTTTACGTGCCACCGGCACAAAGGCCAGCCAGGCCGTACTGGCAACGGCCATGCTCGAAATGGTGTATTTTACATGCCACCTGCACAGGAGCCAGTCCAGCGGCACTGGCAACAATCTCGCTCGAATGTCTTTACACATGCCACTGGCACAAGTGCCAGGAAGGCGACGCTGGGCACTAAAAAAAAATATATTTAATAATACTCTACAAGGTGCAGGCATGGCTATGTGGTTAAGAAGCTCACTTGCCAACCAGATGGTCCCAGGCTCAATCCCAATATGCAGCACCTTGGACAAGTGTCTTTTACAATAGCCCTAAGCCCACAAATGCCTTGTGAATAAATTTAGTAGGTGGAAATTATGTTGAAGCATATGGTATATATATATATATATATATATATATATCATCATCATTTAATGTCTTTTCCATGCTAGCATGGGTTGGACGGTTTGAGTGAGGTCTGGAAAGCCAGCAGCTACACCAGGCTCCAATCTGATTTGGCAAAGTTTCTACAGCTAGATGCCTTTCCTAATGCCAACCATTCCGAGAGTATAATGGGTGCATTTTACGTGCCACTGGCATGGGAGCCAGTCAGGCGGCCCTGGCATCAATCATGTTCAGATAGTGCTTTTTACGCGCCACCGGCACAGGAGCCAGTCAGGCGGCCCTGGCATCAATCACATTCAGATGGTGCTTTTTACGTGCCACTGGCACAGGCATCGACCACATTTGGATGGTGCTTTTTACGTGCCACTGGCACAGGCATCAACCACATTCGGATGGTGCTTTTTACGTGCCACCAGTACAGGAGCCAGTCAGGCAGCCCTGGCATTGACCACATTCAGATGGTGCTTTTTACATGCCACCGGCATGGGAGCCAGTCAGGGGACACTGGCATCGACGACGTTCAGACAGAGCTTTTTATGATATACAGATTACTATTTTGGACTAATACTGCCTCCATCACTAATAACGAATTTTTATTCAGCCTGCTGGCTAATTGCGACATCAATAATTTTTTTATAACTATATATCAGTAACAGCCTGGAGTAGTACTTTTATCGAGCCCCAGAAGGATGAAAACAAAGTTGATCATAGAAGGAACTGAACTTAGAACATGGAGAATCAAAACAAAATACAACAATGCGTTTTGTTTTACGCTATAACGATTCGGCCTCCTTTCCTCCTGATATATATATCTATCATTACTAATTTCTTTGTCGTGTCAGTTATGTGCGAATACAGCAACAGTAAATCTGTATAAAGGATTCGAAGATGGAAGTTTAGTCATTTATTTCGCTAAGATAAATATCTGCCTCCGATTTAACCACAAATAATATCTGTACCAACACAGTTGTTTCCCTTACATCCAGTGATGAAAATTTCATTAATCTTTTCCTTGTAAGATATTTATATATTCAATGCTGTATTAACCATTTAGCAAAACAAACACGTGCTTAGTGCATCGAGGGATATAGGGCTCCACAGAAATGGTAAAAGGCGGCGAGCTGGCAGAAACGTTAGCACGCCAGGCGAAATGCTTAGTGGTATTTCGTCTGCTGCTACGTTCTGAGTTCAAATTCCGCCGAGGTCGACTTTGTCTTCCATCCTTTCGGGGTTGATTAAATAAGTACCAGTTTCGACTTAATCCGTTTGTCTGTCCTTGTTTGTCCCCTTTGAGTGTAGCCCCTTGTGGACAGTAAAGAAATAAGAAATGGTAAATGGTTTATGGTACAAAAGAAATCACCTTAAATTTACTAAAATAATCGAATTATGATTGGAAATATAATCTTAAAGTGTTCACTGTATCGTAGTGAGGATCTGATCAAAG
>NC_068999.1:49135422-49143338 GCF_001194135.2 Octopus bimaculoides
TTTTTTTTTTTTTTTTGTTATTATTTAATTCCAATATAATCGTAATCTACACCATCTGAAAAGTATTTGTAGAAAATTTCATTAAAAAATACCACTTTACTGACGATATGATAAAACAAAGCTGACTCGTGTGAATTTTCCGATACTTCTTACTCCATCCTCGGAAATTTTTTTTTCTTTTTCTTTTTCCCCACCAAATTCCGATATAATTGGAATCTAACACCATCTGATGCGTATTTGTGGAAATTTTCATTAAAAAATTTTTTTTTATTTTTCTGAAAGTTATGAGGAAACAAAATCGGGACAGGGGTACACTTATGTAGGTATGCCTATATATAAATAAACATAAACCTAAATAAATAATCTTGAGTTCGGAAATCAAATTCACATTTCATAATTTGGAGAAACGAAGGAATCGAAATTAAAAAAAAAAAATCTGAAAGCCAGCGTGCAATTGTACGGTGAGTGATGAAACAGTTAGGCTGTGATATTATATCCGGGGAAACACCTCTCCTCAGTGCTTTGTCTACTTATTCTCCTTCGTTTTAACTCTTATATTTTCGTTTTTGCTGTTTATAGTTCCTTTTCTCAATTTCACTCTTTACGTCTATAATTCGTTTTCTCCTTCCTATTAATAATTCGTTTTCTTTTTTTTTCTATTTACAATAGTCTATCTCTTTTTCTGTCTCACTCTCTCTATTGTTTTCTCTACATGCACGCACACCAAATATTTACCAGTGTGCGTGAATGTACATTAAACAAACCTGGTTCGCCCGCTGTTATAGGCTCTTGACTTAAAAGAGGGCATTTAACATTGCATCATGGATGTCTTTCGTAAAACATGTAAACTTTGGTCCTCGTGGTTCTACCTCGTATCGAGGAAACGGTATGTTTACCTCTTTGTCTTCATTACAAGACGCATTCGCACACGTCATTCTGTGATGTGAGTGTGTGCATGCGTTTACTTATCTATATTTTCTTTTATTATATTACTGTTACAAAAAGTTATTTATTCAAGGTCTTCGTGCGCCATCACTTTGACTAATTGGCCAAAAGATTAATAGGGTCTCAATCACAGCTTTTAACCAACGAGGGAATCTCTACACCTGGAGTGGGAGAATTTCTCCATCATCAAACTTAAAACTGCCCGCTGATGAGGTCCGTAAAAATCCACGTGGAAAAAGAAAGAAAACAAATTGAAAGCCATTTTAAACCAAAACATTAATTTAATATAAATTGGATAATTATGAAATTGTAAAATTAAAGATTAATAATTTTTTTTATCAACAGAGATGTGTCCCACAACCTGCCATAGTCCCCCGATAACTGAAAAAAAGGCTCCTCATTCGATATGGCCACTCTATCTGCTAGAAATAATAACCAAATCGCTTACAAATTACACTTTACCGTCTTAAATAAAGAAAGGACATTAGATAATTGAGCAACTTTGATTAGCAATCTGTCCCATCACGATTGGAGCTAAAGGGGTATTGAGATTACGCAACGTTCGTGTATTTTCAATGACGTTAGTGACAAATGAAATGAGTGGCTTTAATCAGAAATTAAAATTTCGTCGAGGGTATACACTTAAGTAAGCTAATTTTTCAAACCGATTCTGTTGTTTCGCCCGTCCGTTAAGTTTTTACTGGACATTTTTATGGTCTGTAGTATTGTATAACATAAGTTTTTGCTCTGAGGGTAGGTACAAATGAATTTGTTTTCTTCTAACCGCAAATCTTAATCTGAAAATTCTTTTTAAAATGTAGTTTTGCATGCTGATGACAAATATCACAGTTATTATTTTGGAAAGTTTATAATAAAGAAGTTAGAAGCAGTTAAATTTATGTATTTTTACCCAATGAATTCCAAGCCAGTGTCCTCGCAGCGGAAGTCGAAACTATTTGTTGTCATGGCAACTCTAGTGTAGCGTGGGTGAAAGGATTGACAGCAACTAGGTTCTGTAAGGTGAAATTAGGAGTCAATATCACTACCATAGTAAACTATAAAAATTATTTACAGATCTGCGCGGAAGATTTGCCCAACAATCCAATGAAGATTTACAACCGGGTTTCAATTCCCATACAAGGCAAAAAGACACTTAGTGGAAGGGGTTAGGAAGAAGGAGAAATTAAGACAAGGAATGTATTTACTTCAGACTTGAAAAGAAGAAAACAATGAGATGGAAGAGAGTTCCAAAGTCTGGCAGTTCAAGATAAGAGCTACAACCATAGAAAGACTTCCATATTCATGGAAGCACAACAGCATTTGGATGAAGAAGCTGTGAGTTTCGAGTCAGGCGAGATGGCACAAAGTGATCTCGGACTAAGAGAGAAAGTTCATCAGAGCACTTCCTGTGGTAGTAATCATAGAAAAGACAAAGAACGGTGACATTGCGTCACCGTGACAAGGCTTGCAGAGTTGAAGCAAGAAAGGGACCAGTCAAATTAAGAGACTCACTTCTGAACCCATCTGAGGCAACCCAAGGCTTTGATCAGCCTGGGGTTATAATAAAAGACACTTGTCCAAGGTGCCATGCGATGGGACTGAACTCAAGACTACATGGTTTGGAAGCATGCTTTTCAAGCACACAGCCACACCTACACCTAATTGTTTGTGTTTTAATCCCAGATGAACCTTATTGAAGGAAACCTATGAACAAAGACAGTCCAATATTGACAACACCGTCTTCTTGTCTTAGCACTGTATTCTGGGTTGAATTATTATCCACTGTCATTTGTTTAGACATTATGAGGGAGATTCAGGTGTTATTTCTAGCAATCAGTGACTACATGGAATTGCAACATCAGTTGTCGTCGTTGTTGTTGTTGTGGTGGTGGAGATAATGAAGGTGTGTCACACTTGTTTATTCTTTATCATTTAATGTACTACAAAGGAATTAAACATGTTACATAATACTGTAGTTATATAATAAGTTGTAATATATTATATAACAATAGTAATAATCTTTTCTACTCTAGGCACAAGGCACAAAATTTTGGGGGGGAGGGGAGCCAGTCAAGTAGATTGACCCCAGTACGCAACTAATACTTAATTTATTGACCCTGAAAAAATGAAAGGCAAAGTTGACCTCAGCGGAATTTGAACTTAGAATATAAAAACAGATGAAATACTGCTAAGCATTTTGCCCGGCATACTAATGTCTCCTCCAGCTTGCCACCTTATAACAATAGTAATCTTATTATATAACATAGTGTTAAAATTTCATTGTCATTTTCTCTCAAATTCATACATAAATACTTTATTTGGACACACACCTAATTAGTGTAAACATTCATACACACACACACACATACTTGAAGTTAGGTTTTTTAGACAAATTATAACAAACATAACATGCTCAGGAAGAAGACATCAATATGTGTGTAGAGTGTAAATAATTTATTAGGCAGAAGTATAGAATGACAGTAAAACTATGTGCTTATGTGTGTGTATTAATTGATTTTATGTCAAGTTGTATCTAAAATTTGGTTTTCATGCTATCCTCACCTATGGTCATGAATGTTGGATAATTACCAAAAGAGAACAATCGCAAATACAAGTGACCAAAATAGGGTTCTTCCAAAGGATCTCTGGTGTAATGTTACTTAGCAAGGTGTGTAGCTTGGAGGACAGGGAGTCTCTCTAGGTCAAGCTGCCATTTCTATGCATTGGGAGGTCACAGCTTCAGTACTACAGGTATGTAGTTAGAATGTCATAGGAAAGAACCACAAGACAGATTCTTCATGCCAAGTCGACCAGCAGAAGACCTTGAGGTAGACCAAGAACGAGATGGTTGGATAATATCCATTGTCTCAGTTGGCCATGGCGGTTGCTTCTAATAGAACCCTATGGAGAAGGTGTCTGAGGACCCTACCCTGACAACCCTCCCAGGAATAGGGGACAGAAAATGGATGGATAGATACTACAATACACACTTTATTACAAGATTAAAAAGACTCGAGATTTCTTTTCATTTTTTTTTTTTTTTTAAATTTTATGTGGAAGTACACAGGCTTTTTAGCTTATAACATTCGTGCTTTATTCAAAGTTAACAACTATGTAAATGTAATGGAATTCAAACCAGGTAATGCAATCTGGTCACCAACATAACCTGTTGCAAACTTATCTCTTTACAACCATGAAATTCTGCTTTCTTTCAACTTGATAAAACACCCTAATTATTTAATTTTGCATAAATTAGATGTCTTATTCATGTCTTTTTCATTGGTAGTATTAACAGTATAAGAAAGCAGTGACGGAAACTGAAAGGAGCCTGTTGTATATATATACATATATATGTATATATATGTATATATTGCTTGACAACTAGTGTTGATATGTTTATGTCCCCCGTAACTTAGCACTTCGGCAAAAGAGATCAATAGAATAAATACTAGGCTTACAAAGAATTAGTCTTGGGGCTGAGTTCTTCAGCTAAAAAACCTTTTAAGCGGTGCTCCAGCGTGGTTGCAGTCAAATGACCGAAACAAGTAAAAGAATAGAAGAAAACATACATGTGTGCGTGTGTGGCGCTCCAGCATGGCCACAGCCTTTGGGCTGAAACGTATGTATGTATGTATATTAATGTTTTTTTTTTATGATGAATTATAAGAAAACCACTTTTACATTAAACTGAAGAATTACTCAATACTTTTTAGAGATTATATATATTTACAAGAAGAGCGGTGACTGTGACTCTGCCTTCGTCAGACAGTCCAACGAAGGCTAGCACGTCATACCTTCGAAGTCGCTGTCAACCCTCGTCTTGTAAAATTGTGTGTGTAGGACGGGCTTACACAGTTTCTATCTATCAAATTCGCTCCCAGGGCATTAGCCGGCCGGGACCTTAATGGAAGACGTATGTATGTGATTATGTGTGCGTGCGTATATGTATGTATGTGTAAATATATGTATGTATATATGCTTATATGTGTATATATATATATATATATATACGTGTATGTATATATATATGTATGTGTTTTAATTTACGTATCTATGTGTCCGTCTTCCTGTCTTCGCATGTATTATGTAACACAGTGTATGCGTTTATATAACAGTGGGCACTGACATAAGGTGTATTTTGTTCGTATATTTCATTACATCGTAAATAATACCCCTTTTATCACTAACTCTAAACCCATATTTTTTCATTATTTCAAGTTATCGGTCCCTATTATCACAGAACCCTTCTAAACCAACTACGTTAATTAATAACAACGACGGAAAAGGCCAGCAGAAACGTCAAATAAACAAACAACACTTGTTTTGTTTACATTTTTTATAACTGATTCACTCTGTTGCCGACCGCACCTCCTACTTGTCTCTCTCTCTCTCTCTTTATCTCTGTCAATCATTCTCGCTTTTTCTTTATCTCACATTCTCTCTCTCATTCTCTCTTTCCCCTCTCTCTCGTTCTCTCTTTCTCTCTGCCGTCTCTCATGTATGTATGTATGTATGATTGTGTGTGTGTATGACTCTGAAAGAATGTGTATGTATGAGTGTGTGAGAGAGAGAGAAAGAGAGAGGGGGAAGAGAGAAGTAGATTGAGTGAGAGAAATAACTAGATAAGAGATAGTAAAATAATCCGTTTACTATTATATAACAAACCAAGCTACCCGGTGACAATGTAAAAAGAAGAGGCTCCGAAGGTAGTAATGAGATTTAGTTTGGAGAAAGGTAATCAGTACAAGTGAAATAATAATTCTGAATGCTTATAAACTAGGAATTGGTTTTCTTTCCCTTATCGCCAGACCGGTTTTCGCCGATATTTCCTCGCTTGTCTCAATTTGTAACCCTTTAGCTAATAGTACATATCACACACATACACTTAAACACACATGTCAGTTACACATACGGATCCCAGTTTCCCGGTGGGAGATTTGTAGGAATTCTTACTGTATTGGATAGGTGACTATATTAATATTTATTTATTTTCCTCTTTTATGCACATTTGATATATATATTTCTTTCTTTGACACACGCATACGCATATCATTTACACATACGGAGCCCAGTTTCCCAATGGGAGATTTGTAGGAATTCTTATTACTGTATTGAACAGGTGACTATGAAAACTGATTTCTTTTCCCCTTTCATCCACATTTCATAAATGTATCTCTCTTTCTTTGAGATTTATTTGGTTTTTATTTTTATTTTCTTTCGGTGAATCCAAGCCGGCCTCAACAAAATAATGTGGCTGAAGTTGCCAAAGATGTTACGTAAACGACCATCTCCGGTGACAAAACGATCGGAATATCGCATGGAAACGACATGCCACGTTCACCAAATTTACAAATAAATTAAATTGAGTTAATTAGTGTTTAATGGTATATTTTATTAACATCAACAGCACAACTTAAATTTTTTTTTGTAGACATTCAGAGATTCCAAACGTGTAAATAATAGTTTCAAATTTTGGTACGAGCAAGGAATAAGAATGCCAGTCATATGCCAGCCTAGGGAGAATGCCCAAGGGACATTCATTCGATAGAGATACAAAAGAATGCCGATAAGTCGATTAGATCGACCTCAGTGGTCATCAGGCCGCTTGGCATTTTGTCCGACGCGCTATCGAGTCTGCCTAATACTCTTATGAACTAATGAAGGAGCTTATAATTACTAAGACTTAACTTTAATTAACAAGTTGTATGGTATATTCTATAAACAATGGAATCTCATACTTTTACATTGTGGGGAAATCTTTGGGGATTCCAGCTTCTTGTTTCAACGTAGTTCCTTCTGTTTTGCACTGGAAGGCGACAATTTTATCTAAAAAAAAAAATTTTTTTAAGAGTTATTGTAAGTAAAACTTGTTTCAGGAATTAATGAATATGTGAATGAGTTAAGTTGTACTTGCGTGCGCGTGCGCATGTGTGTGTATGTATGAGTTGGGGTGTGTGTGTACTCTTTTACTCTAATTTGTTTGTCATTTGACCGCAGCCATATTGGAGCACCGCCTTTAGTCGAACAAATCGACCCCAGGAATTATTCTTTGTAAGCCTAGTACTTATTCTGTCGGTCTTTTTTGCCGAACCTCTAAGTTACGGGGACGTAAACACTCCGATATCAGTTGTCAAGCGATGTTGTGGGGGACAAACACACACACACATATATATATATATATATATATATATATCTGTGCACGATGGGCTTCTTTCAGTTTCCTTCTACCAAATCCACTCACAAGGCTTTGGTCGGCCCCACGCAGTGGTTGGTAAGCAAGCTATTTACCACACAATTTTTCCCTTCACACATACAGCCACTCTATCTATCTCACTGGCAATATATAAGGTGCATGTATGAAATATTGGTAAAATTGCATCAATTTGCCTCTTCCTTTCATTTCTTTAAACTAAGATGAGAAAAAAAAGGAACGACTTTGAGTTGACACAAAACAAAAGCTAGGAAAATTATTTACAATTTGTGTTGTCTACCGTTGTGCACCTAGAAAAGTTCTTCAATTTGGAGTGGCTGTGTGGTAGGTAGCTTGCTTACCAACCACATGGTTCTGGGTTCAGTCCCGCTGTGTGGCACCTTGGACAAGTGTCTTCTACTATAGCCTCGGGCAACCAATGTTGGTGTGTTTATGTCCCTGTAACTTAGCCGCTCGGCAAAAGAGACCAATAGAATAAGTACTAGGCTTATGAAGAATAAGTCCTGGGGTTGATTTGTTTGACTAAAAGCAGTGCTCCAGCATGGCCACAATCAAATCACTGAAACAAATAAAATACATGTCCTTTAGGACATATCTGAATATCGCAGCAGCTTAAAATTTTGGCTTCTCTTAAAATCTTAAGTTTCGTGTTTTTCATATATAAAATGTTAAGTCATGTGTCAGGTTTGTTTGTATTTCTCTCTCTCTCTCTCTCTTCCTTTCCCTCTCTCCTCCCTTTATCCCTCCATTCTCTCTTCCC
>NC_068999.1:49143348-49151418 GCF_001194135.2 Octopus bimaculoides
CTCTCTCTCTTCCTTTCCCTCTCTCCTCCCTTTATCCCTCCATTCTCTCTTCCCCCCCTCTCTCTCTCCCTACCTACTCTATCATAATAGCAAGAGGAAGCAGTGGCTATACTGAGAGACGTGCAGGAGAAAGAAAGTATTATTAAGGAAGGTAGCGGATTAGATACATAAATAGATTTACAGAGTAAGAGTGAGTGCATGAGTGACAGAGAGAGGGGGGGAGAGATTGTTAACACTTGCCTATAAGTTAAGCAAGAAGACAATGTGGTGGTGGGGTAGAAAGAAAGTAAAAGAGGAGTGGTAGGAAAAAAGAAAGCAAAATCTCTACTGTGTGTGTGTGTGAATGCTTATTTCTGTGTGTCATTGCATAACACCATTTGGACATCAATGAGGCTATGTTTACAATTTCTGTAAACATGAGGTGAAATAAACACCAGAGATGCTATGCTCCGAGTAGAAACTGCAGGAATTAATCAGAAAAAAAATTGCAAGCTTTTCTTTTTAATCCATTATCAATGTTGGAGGCACTTCCCTACCAGCAGGTATCTCAGGGTCACATGCATTTCTCCCCTTGGCCTGTACACTTCATGTGAGTAAAGGTAAAGTTACCTTTCCATATCATATTGACTCTCTGTTCTATACTCTCCTCCACACTTATCTCTCTCTCTCTATCTATCTATCTATCTATCTATCTATCTATCTCACTCTCTTCCCCCCTCTCTGCTTCCTTTACATTTAAACATTTTTTCCCTTTCTCTACTGAAATTTTGCCAGAACCAACCAGAACTTCATGCGTTGCTTTCAAACCAGCGCTTGTTGCCAACACAAAGATATGAACTCCAATGAACTCAGTGAAGACAGCTCGACAACACCAACCACTAAAACACCCATCACCAAAACTCCAAAACCAATTTCAGAGAGTGTGAAGAGGGCCAAGTGTGAAGCATTATGGGGGATGTTTATTGGAGATGCTTTGTCCATGCCAGTCCACTGGTACTACAACACCAATGATATCCTGAAGAACTATGACAGGTGGATATCAGACTACACAGCTCCAAAGACATTTTACAGTGGATCTATTCTTCCATTGTCTGCAGCTGGTAAGTATTCAATTCAGATTTTATTCTTTTTTATCTTCAATGTATTTTTTTCTCCTCCATGTCTTCACCATTTAAAAAAAAATATTTTCGATTATTTGTAGAAATAAAAGAGTTTGTAGATGTGGTATTAAGCTACCAACTCATAAACCTTGAGTTCATTTCCATTACATATGTCTCATTGCATATTTGAGGGCAGTATACTCAACTCTAATGAAAATGTAAAGCCTAGTGGTTAAGGTGTTGCACTCACAATCATGAGATTACAATTTCAATTCCTGGATCAAGGAGGCTATCGTGTCTTTGAACAAAACACTTCATTTCATGTTGCTCTAGTCCATTCTGCTGTACATGAGTAACCCTGCAACACACCAGCATCCTGTTCAAGAGGCATGTTGTAACCTTGGTTACTTATAGACCATGGAAGCCGAGTCACTGGTGTGATGAGCCTTAGGACTCAAGACGACACTAGCACTTGATTCTGTATGCTTCACCTACAAAAATAAACACTAGATCACCTGAGTTAGACTAGCATCCCATCCTGGGTGAGATTTGTCTCACATTTACTTCAAACCATAAAAACTAAGGCTGAGTACTACTGACAAAAATAGAATAGTGACAGTGAAAAGTCTCAGATTTGAAGGAGAGTGAGAGAAGGGGAAGAGATGAGAGAGAGTGAAAGAGAATGAGGAGAAAATATCGAGAGAGAGAGAGAGAGAGAGAGAGATAGAGAACGATAATTTAAAATAGATACGTAATGAAAAAAAAACTGGTTAATTAAGGCACAACAACGCTTTTTAAAGATTTTCTAATTATTTTTATTCCTTATTAATTTTTTTAATCATTTGTAACCAATATAATATCGTTCTTATAATCAACATTAACTTCACCGTTATCATTTTCATCGTCTTAAACACCCTCTTTAGCCTCTTCATTTAAAGTTTGCTTTCCACTCTACTGTGCTACTTAACAACCTTTTAATTAGATGCAAGGTCCTTGATGCTTTAATAGAGACTGGGAAGTTGCAGCATTTATGCTGATTTCAAGGTCATTTAATAGCGACTTGGATTTCCGTCTGCAAACTTATATAAGCATTTCTATGGGAGATAACTTTGTAATTTATTACTCTGTAATATAAAGATTTACTTCCCTTCGGTGTTTTATCCTTAACGTATAATAATAATATTCAACCAACATTCACTTTTCCATGCATGCATGGATTGAGCGGAGTTTTTGAGGCATATTTTTTACGACCTGATGCCCTCCTTTTCGCCAACCCCCACTTGTTTCCAAGTAAGTTGATATTTCCCTATAGCCAGACATGATTTTGCAGAATATTGGAAATGAATAACATTGCATGTATGACTGGCATTCATTTACAACTATCGTGCATTGTCAAGAAAAAGAAACAACAAACATACATAGACGTTCACGCACAGAAATAAAAACAAGCGCGCGCGACGAACTTCTTTGTGAATGGATTTAGTATACCGAACTTCTTTTTGAATACTAAATCCATTCACAAGGCTTCTTTCAATTTCCTTCTGATAGCTAGACAAGCTGTGATTTGTAGAGTTATATTTCAGGCCCATAAACACAGTGCAACACCTGTGCAGGATACGAACTCACAACTGACGATACGGTAGCCTGACGTACATTATGGTAGCCTTGTACCTGTAAAAGACAGACATAGATATGAAATTGCCTCTTTTTTAATCTGTCTAGTTCAGTGTTTCTCAACTGGGGTTCACACAACAAAATGTTAAATTGGGGCCCCTGAAAAATTCTGCTTTATATGTATGTATTAGTATGTATTGCGAGAAACAGCTAGGTATCGTTTTCTAGCGTTTTACATATTCAACATACACAAGTTAATGTGTGAAATACAAAATAGTAATAGCTTTTAAACATCAAATGGCTAGTGGGGGAGGAGGCAACTGAATAAAATAGTAATCAAAGGGGTCTGTTGGTAAAAAATGTTTGAGATCTCCCTGGTCTAGTTTAGTATTCAGACCAATGAACATCACTCATATTTCTATTTCTTTATGATGCTTCTATTTTTCATCCCTCTCTTAGATGACAGTGGTCGCAAATCTTCAAGTAATAATCAAACCAAAGCCATTATAGGCCAAGTAATTTTACATGACAAACTTAAATTCTGGACAAGTGGAGATCCATATTTTTACCACCAAGGTAAGATATATTTCAGGTTCATTAACTTAAGATTGTTGTCTAAATTGTTTTCACTGCAAAACTTTACTATTTATATTTGGGGAAAAACAGTGAGCTAGTGGGATAGTTAACATGTTGGACAAAATGCTTAATGGCATTTTGTTTGTCCTTATGTTCTGAGTTCAAATTCCTCCAAGGTCAACTTTACTCTTCATGTGTGTGTGTGCGTATGTGTAACGGCATTCACCTGTGAGGGGTTAAGCCAGCTCCTATTGAGTTCACTGCATCACAGGTCAAAGCAGTCCATGCACATCTGTTGGTGGGTGATTCTGCAGTGTGTTGAAGCCATTCCTGGTTCCATGCTAAAGACTCAAGGGCCAGAAACAAGCTCCATGTCTGCTTTGACTGTCATCAAACTCTTATGAACTCACAACGAGACAGTCTACCCTTCGTACTTTCAGGACCAAAGAAATAAGTACTATAGGCCTTGTGCTTATAGTAAAAAGGAATATTTGGAAAAAAAGTAGTGAACTAGCAAAATATTTAACATGTCGGACAATATGCTTAGCAGCATTACTTTCTGGGTTCAAATTCTGCTGAGGTCAACTTTACCTTTCATCTGTTTAGGATCAATAAAATAAATACCAGTTATGCACTGGGCTCAATGTAATCAACTTAGCCACTCTCCCTAAAATTTCTAGCTTTGTGTCAAAATTTGAAATTATTATTATTTTTTGGAAAAAAGATGTTTTGCAGTATTCCTTCTAGCTCTTAATATTCTGAGTTCAAATCCTACTTAGATCTAACCTACTAAATACTTTCTAAACTTTCCATAATTTACTCCTATCGCACCCTTGCCATCATGCAAAGGGAGCCCTTTTACCAGTGGTTCTCAACTGGGGTCTGTATGACCCCTGAGGGTCCATATAAGACTTTTGGAGGTCCACATAATAAAATAGTAAATAGGTGCTACCTTGTCTATGAATTGAACCCAAATGTTATCAAAATCAGTCAGCCCAACAACAACAACAAAAACGATTTATATAGTTTCTTCTTCTTCTCCTTCTTGAATACTTTCAACAGTTTTGTATAAGATGCTTGTAAAAGTACAATTTTTCTGAATAAAAGAAATTATTTTCTTTTTTTTTTTTTCCCCTTTTCTTTTCTCTTTCTCCTTACCTGTCATGAAGGGATGGAGCCAGGTGACAATACTCTTAATATGTTGGTCGCTCTGAAAATCCTTCAGACCATGCAAGAAACTGACCCATGGGCACTAAAGTCCGACCAAGAAGTCATGGCCAGTGTACTGGAGTCCTATGTCCATTTCATGACCACACCCGACACTCACAATGACACTTATGCAGAATCTTTCCATCGGCTGTTCTTCAAAGACTGGAATGCCGTTCCTGACCCTCCATTAAGGGGACAAGACATTTTTGATTTTGCTAAAAGAAGGTAAAAGAATATATATATATTTCTATGTGTGTGTATATATATATATATATATATATATATATATATCATCAAGATTAATGTAATATAAAGCTGAAAAAAAAAATTAACACCAAATATACAGTGCGTGTGTTTTTATTGGCTAAACTGGCAATATGACCATCCCCAAGTACAACAACATCTGTTTCAACACACGATTTCACATAAAAAATCTTGCAAAACAAATATGTAAACGGAATATATCATCATCATTATCATTTAACATCCGTCTTCCATGCTTGCATAGATTGTATAATTTTACAGGAGCTGGTAAGCCTGGGGATAGCACCAGGCTCCACCATAGATGGATTGATAGATAGATAACAAAATGCATAAATCTATTTCAGGTCGCGGCAAATGTTATCTCAACCACCTGATAGCCAACTGTCGGGCATTGGAGCTTTGGTATTGGTTTTGCCTTGGGTTCTACGCAATGCTGGCAAAACTGAAGATGAGTGTGCGCAGACAGCAGTTGAATTCATCAAGCTAACGCACCCAGTTCAATCCCTGATACCCTTCGTTGACATCTACTCCAGACTGTTTCACGCCACCTTGAATGGGTTTGATTTGGGATCTGAAGTAAGAAAAATACTGGCACATGCTTCTTTGGGAGGCCATGACAACAGACACATGATGTTACATTTAGCAGATCAAGTAAGCAGGTAAGACCCATGCCCGTCGCTAAGGGTGTGCACTGGACGGCACTGCCCCTTCGCTATTCAATGGTGCTCCCTCATATTTACAGTGATACACTTATTTTGAAACTCCACTTTAGCATTATTACAAATTAGTGACATGATTTCTACGGCTGGATGCCCTTCCGAATGCAAACCACTTTACAGAGCATGCTGGTTACTTTTTTCATGGCACCAGCACTGGTGAGGTTACCAAGTAACCCACAAGACAGAACCCTACAACTGAGTAGTGGGGTGTAGTATTGAGGGAGGTGGTTTTATGTTGGGTGATGAGAGGGTTAAAATATGAAAAAGGGACTGGAATTGGTGCCTTCAGCCTTTTGAGTCTGACGAGATGCCTATACTGCTAAGCACTTTATAGGTCCAAGACCAATGGTCACTCTATGACCAGCCATAACTTTTAACTTCCTAAAAAAAATATATATTACTGCCCTAATGTTTTAGAGTGTGTTTTTTTTTGGATATATGAACTACTGGTGATACACACACACACACACACATATATATATATATATATATATATATATATATATATATATATATATATATATATATATATATTCGAGTCGCCCATAATGCAATGCACTTTATAGGTGTGAAACCAATGGTCACTCTGTAACCAGTCATAACTTTTTACTTTCTAAAATTATATTATTGCTCTAACACTTTCAAATGTACTTCAGTTTCACATATATGAACTACTGACGATGTGTGTGTGTGTGTGTGTGTAAATGCTTATATGTATGTATGTGTAATGCATGTGTATAAATGTGTATGTATTCATGTATATATATATATATATATATATACACATAAATACAATGAGTTTTCGGAGCATGGAAAGTGGATGTTAAACGATGACAATATATACATACATGAGCAATCTAATTTCTTAGCACTAATCTGGACTGGGTTATGTTGAAATCTTAATGTTTCAAATAGAAATATATCTCTTCTTATTGTTTCATTTATTACCCAGCTCTGAAAACTCGTTAAAAGGTCACCAAAGAAACACCAGTTTACTTGGATTGGCATGCTACATTGAATCTTCCATGAAAACCCTACTCTACCTGATGCTGTGTTTTGCTGAAGACTTTAACAGCGGTACATATGTCAACACCAATAGTGGAGGTGTGTAACCATTGCTGCTTTATATATATTTTAAAATGTATAACAGTAGCAATACATCTTTTGGGGTTTCTTTTTTTTTTTTTTTTTTTTTTTTTTTTTTGTCTTTTACTTGTTTCAGTCATTGCACTGCAGAGCCATGCTGGGGCACCATCTCAAAGGGTTTTTCTTATATTTATAGGTTTTATTTAGCATTTATGTTTTTTTTTTTTTTTTAAGTCTGGTATTTATTCTGTCAGTCTCTTTTGCTGAACTGCTAAGTTACAGAGATGTAAGCAAACCAATACTTGTGGTCAAGTGGTGGGTGGGTGACAAGCACACACGCACACACACAGATATACACACTCGACAGGCTTCCATGCAGTTTCCATCTTCCAAATTCACTCACAAGGCATTAGTTGACCCAAGGATACAGTAGAAGACATTTGTGCAAGGTGTCACACATCAGGGACTGAACCTGAAATCACATGGTTGCAAAGCAAGCTCCTTAAATTTATGTTTTATATGCCACCAGCACAGGTGCACTTGGTTTCACAGGTCCCCTTAAGCAGAGCACATCGCCAAAGGACTTGGTCACTAGTCATTGCCTCTGTGAGGTTCAAAGTTAGAAGGTCATGCTTCACTGCCTCATCCCATGTCTTCCTGGCTCTACCTCTACCACAGGTTCCATTCACAGTTAGAGATCGGCATTTCTTTACCCAACTGTCCTTGTCCATATGCATCACATGACCATACCAGCTCAGTCATCTTTCTTGCACATCCAGCAAAGCATACTAACTTCATTTCTCTCAAGCCTATGCATGTCCTTGGCTGTCATAGCTATGTTTCACTGCCATGCAGTGTAGCTGTTTGCACGCAGGCATCAAACAGTCTGCCTTTCACTCTGAGAGAAAGGTCCTTTGTTGCCAGCAGGGGTAGGAGCTTTCTTAACTTTGCTCAGCCTAACCTTATTCTCACAGCTACACTCTCGGAACAACCACCTCCACCTGGTCACCTAAATACCAGAAGCTGTTAACTATCTCTAGCTTGCTCTCCTGGCAATTGATGGAGTCTATTTTCCATGCATGTTCAGCATTTATCACTAGGGCTACATCTGTTTCCAAGCAAGGTAATTTTCCCCCATAGCCAGTCCATATTTTTACGGAAGATTGGAAACGAAGAACCCCCACTTGAGTGATGGTGATGCTCTTTTACGACTATCACATGATGTCAGGCAAAGGAGACAGTAAAACACACAGGCACATATACACACAAACATATGTACACGCACAAACACACACACACATACACGCATATATATAAACACGTTGTAAAAAAACTAAATTATATAAATGCTTTTTGTTTCTTTTTCAAATCTTAAATTTTTATCCTCTTTGATTGCAGGTGAGAACTGTCATCGTGGTGCAGCATTAGGAGCTGTTTTAGGTGCAGCTTCGGCGCAGGGAAAAAGTGAGAAGATCAAAAACGTCTGGAAAAGTGGCTTGACG
>NC_068999.1:49152427-49169763 GCF_001194135.2 Octopus bimaculoides
TCTGATATTCTTTTATTTGTTTCAGTCATTTGACTGCGGCCATGCTGGAGCACCACCTTTAGTCAAACAAATTGACCACAGGACTTATTCTTTGTAAGCCTAGTACTTATTCTATCGCTCCCTTTTGCCGAACCTTTAAGTTTCAGGGACGTAAACACTCCAACATCGGTTGTCAAGCAATGGTGGTGGGGACAAACACAGACACACAAACATATATATATATATATATATATATATATATATACAACAGGCTTCTTTCAGTTTCCGTCTACCAAATCCACTCACAAGGCTTTGGTTGGCCCAAGGTTATAGTACAAGGCACTTGCCCAAAGTGCCACACAGTGGGACTGAACCTGGAACCATGTGGTTGGTAAGCAAGCTGCTTACCACACAGCCACTCCTGCACCTGTAGCTACTCATTTTTTTCTTTTTATCCTGTAGTTCAGAGCAGAAAGGATAGCATGCATGACCCTTTTCAGGTTCTCTAACGAACATGGAAGAAAAGAAGCTATTGTAAGAATGGAAACTTGACCTAGATTCTTGCAATAGGATGTATTCTGCTGAAATTTCTTAAAGACCAGATGGTCTAACAGAGTGCAAGTATATGTATGTGTGTATGTATATATTTGTGTGTATGTATATATTTGTGTGTATGTGCATGTATATGTGTTTGTGTATATATATGTGTATGCATGTATATCTATCTATTTACACATATAAATATAAATATATATATATATATATATATATATATATTGCATCTTTTACTTGTTTCAGTCATTCTGGGGTACCACCTTATGTATGTATATATGTAGGTAGGTATGTAAAAATTGTCTGTAACCTCAAAGTTTCACCTTTGACTGATGGAGGTAACTAAGTAACTATGTATGTTCATGTGTGTGTGTGTATTAACACACACACACACAAAGCATGAAAATTTCAACATGTTAGAAGCCCACTTCTGTGTGTTTCTTACCAAAAAAAAAAGTAATTTAAGTGAAATTCATACAAAGCAAAAAGCAAACCTTCAAATAATAATATTGATGATGTATAATATTGATTATTGCAGTTATGTAAATGAAACGGGTCAAACTTGTTAAATTTATGCTTTTTAAATGAGATTATTAAATAAATATTGTTTAAATTAAAAATATTAAACAAGAATAATTTAAATTCCTTCTATAGTTAATACTCTCTTTTTTTTAACAGTTTATCTTCTTTTTATGTAAGTGTGTGTGTACATGTCTGTGCATGGGTAGAAATTAGGAATGAGAACCCAGGTTCGAAATTTCCCCAAGACACCTGATGAAGGCTAGAGAGTATATCAGCCGAAACGTCGTGTTAACAACAAACAAGATGAAAACAAATATCTGTCGAATGTAAATAATATACATAATTCCTCATCTCTTAAATATAGAACTGTATTTCTTGCAGGTTGAGTGATAACATAGAGGCTCTGGGATTGACTTATATGCTAGAGTGTGTATCTGTGTGTACATGTTTCATGCTGTGGCACAAAAAATTTCCGAACATGAAGGAGAAAAAATACCTAATATATATTATAGATTTTTATCCTATTTATTGTAGCTGAAAATTTTCACTGACTGCTTTTCTGAGTTTCCCATTTTTGATTTTTGGGAGATCAGAAATGTGAGGGTAATGATTAGTGTTGTTTTGAGTGAGCAAAAAATTAATATAAATAATTCAAACTGTGGAATAAACTGTATGCCAAACGAAACAAAATATGTACACAGTGAGTATCCTTGACTGAAGAGAGATGAAAATGTCAAATGGTGTTGAAGGACAAATGGGTTTCGAGAGACAGTGAGATGGGGAGTTAAGAGAGAAGGAGGAGGCGGAAGATGAAACTAGTGTTAAAGGATGGGACATAACAGCTGGGGTTTCACTTGGCCTATATGTATTATTAATCGTCAAGAGCAGACTGCAACCCACTGGACTTTCTGAATGGTACACCAACGAAAAATTACTTTAAATTTTTTTAGTAATGCAGCCATCTGATGATAAGCCATGTTTCATGTGGCCCACTTCTCAAAAAGGTTGCCCATGTTTGGTCTAAGATAGTGTTTCCCAACCTATTTTCCTCCAGGCCCCACCATAGCTTTCAGAAAAAAATATGTACCCCACCGTGTGGCATCTTCGGCAAATGTCTAATATTATAACGCTGTGCCGATCAAAGCCTTGTGAGTGGATTTGGTAAACGGAAACTGGAAGAAGCCCATCGTACGTATATATGTCTGTGCGTTTGTCTCCTTGTCCTGACATCGCTTGATAGTGGTGTCACTGCCATACAAGCAGTGTCACTCATTTCTAGTATTTTGCAAGATAACTGGCCATGGGGAACTATTATCTTGTTTGAAAACAGATCAGGGTTGGCAACAGGAAGGGCATACGGCTATAGGAAATCGGCCTCAGTAAACTCCTTCCGACCCATGCAAGCATGGAAAATTAGACGTTAAAACGATGAATTAAACGAGAAAAAAATCAAAAGCCAAGGTTGCAAATCTAAGGGAGATAATTTCATAAAAACAGGATAGAGAGACAGCCAATTGGTTGCCTTATGATGTGTGTGGTAGGCGTCTGATGTTGGCCTCTGTTTAAGTAGAAGACAGACATTTTATTGTTTTAATAAGAAAATAAACGATTTGCTTTCGTAATCCAAGAAATGTAAACTCTGTGCATTCCACTCACATTTTACATCTAAAGAATATATACGAAAAGAAAGTGAGAAGTGCTATTTAACTATGTACATGAAGAGAGATATATTCTAAGAGAAGTAATAGAAATGGACAACACGTAACGAATAATTTAAACATGTCTGAGAGAAGAAGCATGAGAAAGATTGTTGTGTTACGTAGAGATAAGGGCAAAAAGGAAAGGGAGTTTAAGTCTGTGAGACAGAGAGGAAGAGAATGAGTAAAAGGTATTTATTGGACAGGAAGGGAAAAAGAAAGACTAATGTCTAAAGATAGATGACAAACGAGGACAATGTCGCTTCTAGAACAAACACAGAATGAAGTAGATTGGATAGATTATGTCTATGTGGCTTTACTGAGCGTTTTTCATATGCATACTAGGCAAAGTAAGATCAGAAATGTTCCTGATTTATTAGAGAATATGCTAGGCTATCTGGATGTATGTGTGTGCGTAGTGACTATATCATTATAGAGCTTGTGCTAATTATGTTTGTTTTTTGCCATCACGGTTAAGGCCATGCTGGTGCACTGCACTCGTTAATATACTCGGAATACACGAATTAGAGTTTGCGTGAATGAGAATACATGTCAAAGTATTAGGATGAGTAGATGTATATGAGTTTCAGAGGGTTGGAGTACGAGGGGGAGTGAGTATATAAAAGAGAGAAATGGGAGAGAGAGAGAGAGAGTTTATGAAAGTGAGAGTAAGATGGGAGATGTTTCAGAGAGAGAGAAAGAGTAAATATACAATAGCGAGGTGTCAGAGAGTACGTGGGGGAAATGCAAATAAAAGGGAGGATGTATGTGAAAGAGTAAGAAGTGGAGTAGAAATAAGCGAGAGTGTGTTTGAAAGGAGAAGTGAGAGGGAATGTGTATGAGAAAATAAAGGCGTAGTGAAAATAAGAGTCAGAGAGAGAAAGTAAAAATGAGAGAGGGTGTGTCTAGTGGAGGAGTGGAAAGGAAAGAAAGAAGCATGAGAAAATGAATAGAAGGGGAGTGAAAATGAAAAGGGAATGCGTTTGAGACAGTAAATAGAGAAGGAGTGAAAATAAAGCAGGTAATATGTCTAAGAGAGGAGACTGAAAATAAGAAATGGAATGTGTCTAAGATGGAGTGGAAATTAGAGAGGTAATGGGAGGAAAAGTAAAAGAGAAAATATGAGAGATTAAGTAGAGGAAGGGGAGTGAAAAATTAGAAAGGGAGTGTATCTGAATGGGAGTGAAAGTAAAAGAGATGTGTGTGAGAGATAAAGTAGAGGAAGGGGAGTGAAAGTAGAAGATATGTGTGAGAGAAGTAGTAGAAGGCAAGAAAAAAATTAGAGAAGCAATATGTCTAAATGGGAGTGAAAGTAAAACTGGAGATGGCTATGAGAGAAGCAGTAGAAGGGGAGTGAATGTATGGAAGAAGAAGAGGAGTCAGGGTAGAGAAGGTTCTGTGAGGTTTCTTTAGAACAGATTCTGAATGCATACAAGTGTATAGTTTTTCTAATATTATATATATGTAGATATATAATTTTTGAGAACGTTAATGGTATGGGAGTGAGCAGGTGTAACTGGGAAGAAAGAAGAAAGTGACTGATTGATTCTACGGAGTAAAAGTCAGTGAAAATGAGAATGTTCTCGACAGCCAGTGCATATTTAAATATGTGGAAGAAAGGAAGTCGAGTTCGTTGTGTGTGTATATGTAATAATAGAAGGATAAACTAGAAAGGTTTTTTTTTTCGGTTTTGATTTTTATCAACGGGACAGTTGGAGTCGAGAATGTGTATATATATATATATATATACAAGCACGTGTTTGTATATATATATATGTATATATGTAAATGGTATAAAAAAAAAGAAAACGGGATAAAAAAAAAACAAAGAAGAATTGGGTGTGTGTAAAGTTTCCCTGAATGTGAATCAGAATGCGTTAAAGTGTGAATATATGTATGATGTAACGGTATGTATATGAGTGTGTGTAATTTACTGTGTAAGCTTCCTGTTGTCAAGTAAATTAACATGGCTAAAAGCCAACTAAACGAAAAAGAAAGAAAAAAAAAGCCTTTCTCTGCTCTGCGATAGTTAAGATTGCTTTTCATTTGGTAGTGGATGATTTTTTCTTTTTTTTTTTTGGTTTATTTTTAGTATACTTTTAAGGAGAAAATTTAACTGGAACCCGAAGGTAGATGCGTGATAGGCGCGCGGTACATACACACACATGTATATCGAGATACGTATACGCACTCGCAATGTGTGTGCATCAATGTATATGTCTATATATATGTGTGTGTGTATGATGCATGTAGCTCATGTATACTAACATATACACATGTGCGCGCGCGCGACATTACTACAGAGAGAATGAATAGGTAGAGATGGCTAGATAAATAGCCAAATGATATATATAGACAGATAAAGATGTTAAGGTAGATAGAAGACAGGACATAAAAGGAGAGAAAGATAAATAGATAGAGGAAGAAAGACTGAGATAATAAGGGTAAAAAAATAGATAAGAGACAAAAAAGAAAAAAATTGAAGTGTGGGTTGTAAAATAAATAAACCAAAGACAAAGTGACCGCAGTGGAGTGTCCTCATTTTGCCGGAATATTATTTCACTTTGGGTCATTTGCAGTTATAAATACTGGTGTCTTTGACTTTTATAAAGAAGCTTGGCTTACGCGAAGAGAGGAGAGAGGAAAAGAAGGAGAAAGATGGCGGTGTTGTTGGAAAGAAAGATTATTTTAGATAATTCTGTTTAATACTTGAAATGGCCATTTCAACCGTGAATACGTACATACATATTACACATACGGACAAATATATGCGTACAGACACACATACGCACGTACATACACATGCATAATCATATACATAGGCGAGTGCACGCACAAACACATATTACCTATATATATGTGTGTGTGGTGCGTGTACGTTTTAGTGTTAAACATTAAAATGATAAAATTAACAATTCTGCCATCCATAAACACGCACATACACACATATAAAAGACTCCCCCCCCCATGAGTTTACCTTTCAGCTCTCTCTCTCTCTCTCTGTTAACACACACATACACATCTATATAAGCATATACAAACAGACGTAGGTGTGTACGTACTCATATATACAACTTGTGGTATGTACGTACAGCGGGGTCACCTGCATGTGTTAAATTTCTTGAAAAAAAAAAAAACAAAGAGAGAGAGACGAACAAATAGAGAAGGGAAAGAGAATCATAAATCAAAAATAAACCTTTGTTTATATTGCAGCCTTTTGCCTTTATTTTATACACTTTTTTTTTCAATGAGCGCTATAGTTTCATTATGTTCTCCTGTTGACAAGCATCCAATATTTTTTTCGCTTAATTTCCAATATATATACTCATTTTAATTATTTTTTTAATGCATGGTTATCGTCAAAACAACAAATATATTAAAAATAAAACTATTTAAATGTAATCAAATGTAGTTAGTAGAAAATAAGTCGTAATTATCACGGCCTTCTTTTTTTTCCAACACCCTCTCTCTGTCATTCTGATTCTCTTCTCTCTTGCTTTCTCTTTCCTTCGTTCTCTCTTGCTTTCTCTTTCGTTTTCTCTCTCCATTTCTCTTTCCTTTTCTCTCTCCATTTCTCTTTCCTTCTCTATCTCCCTTTTTCTTCAGTCTATATCTCTCCCTTTCTCTCCATCGATATTAGCTTATGTCACTTTCTCTTGTCTGACATCTTTTCTTTCCTCTTTCTCTCCGATCTCTATTACATTAGGTACATCTAGTGCACAATGGTCTGCAACTTATGGGTCACGACCCAGATCGGGTCATTGTATGTCTCAAAGGACCACCAAAACAAATTCGTTTTCGTGATATACGTGACATGCGCGTGGCCTAGTGGTTAAAGTGTTAGGCTCAAGATCATAAAGACCTAGGTTCGATTCATGCACCGGGGTTTTCAGTAACACTCCATATAACTTTGTTCCAGTCCCTTCAGTTAAAAGAAGAGTACCGGCCCAGTGCTGGTACTCGTTTACGTGTATTTACTATATATATATGCTATTGTATATATGTCTTTATAACGCATCCAGACGCAGTTTATGCGTATATACACAAGTACGTACGTGCCCGCATATATACAAATAGACAAATGCACAGACAAAGACTATATTATATAGTCATAAACACATCTCCCTCCAGTTTAGCTCTTATTTCTAGCAATTTAGGAGTTTCCTAACACCCTAGTCACTTTTAATGGTAATTATAATTCTCCTTCTTATTGAAACATTACAAACTGCTGTTTATATTAATTCTGTGTGTATGCGTGTGTGCATACACACATATATATACATGTAAAACACCTTGGATCATATATGTCCACCTGACCAGGGCTGCCATGGAATGAATGAGATAAAGAAAGCAAGGAAGAAAGAAAGAAAGAAGGAAAGAAAGGAAGAACATGAGACCACATGCACATAACTCACATGTCTCTTTGGAAGAAACACTCACAAACATACACAAACTCAATCATACACACACACACATCAGCACACAAACACACACACATTTACAACATGTGACTGACAATAGAAAGAACAGTGCTATTGGTGGCAAATTTCTACAAAAACACTTGAATTCGAACTTGAACTAATTGTTTTGGCCTAGGAAGAAAAAAGAAAACGAAATGAATTGGATACATTCAAAATGGTTTTCAGCAATTTCAAAAACTTTGAATGATTCTATTGTGTTATTTTTTTATGTATATTCTTCCCCCACCATCTCAACCTAGTCTTCTGTTTTAAAAAGAAGACAGTTACTTTTGTAATATTATAATTAATTAATTAACTATCAACAGTCTGATTATTCCTGTTGGATATGGTGGTCTCAAGGAAATTATTATTTCCAACTACATCAAGGGTGCTTTATATAAATATTAAATCACTCTCAGTAACCGATTGATACTTGATTTCATTGATCGCTGGAAAGGATAAGCAGCAATGATGACCACTGGGATAGCGAACACAAAACACAGAGGAACTGAAACGCAATACCGTTCGATGTTCGAACAATTCTGGTTTGGTCGATCGTGCCAAAAACACAAACTCCACGGTAAAAATAGATATTCAAAAACCTAACATCATCAGGCAATGTTTTCCGATATTGTATTTATTTATTATTATGAATACACACAAAGCTAACCGAATCAATATTTTGCTTTCAAATGTTTTGAAGGGATGTCACTCAATGAATATGTGTGATCTATTGGACATGAAGTGTCAGTAAAAAATTTTAAGCTCATTCATAATTAAATATTTTGATGAAGTTCTTGGAGCGTTACTTACTATTGATTTGAAGTTTGGCAGACTCATTAGAGCATTGAAATCAAGAGTTTTTTTGGCATTTAATTGTGACTCTTTTATTTGTTTCAGTCATTTGACTGTGGCCATGCTGGAGCACCGCCTTTAGTCAAGCAAATCGACCCCAGGACTTATTCTTTGGAAGCCTAGTACTTATTCTATCAGTCTCTTTTGCCAAACCGCTAAGTTACGGGGTCATAAACACACCAGCATCGGTTGTCAAGCGATGTTGGGGGGACAAACACAGACACACAAACATATACACACACATGCATATTTATATATATATCATCATCATCATCATCGTCGTCGTTTAACGTCCACTTTCCATGCTAGCATGGGTTGGACAATTTGACTGAGGACTGGTGAAACCAGATGGCAACACCAGGCTCCAATCTGATTTGGCAGAGTTTCTACAGCTGGATGCCCTTCCTAACGCCAACCACTCCGAGAGTGTAGTGGGTGCTTTTACGTGCCACCGGCACGAAGGCCAGTCAGGCGGTACTGGCAACAGCCACGCTCAAAATGGTGTATTTTATGTGCCACCCGCACAAGAGCCAGTCCAGGGGCACTGGCAACGATCTCGCTCGAAAATCCTTACACTTGTCACGGGCACAAGTGCCAGAAAGGCAATGCTGGGCACAGGTGCTATCCTGATTTCACACTGAAAGGATAAACGGTAAAGTCCACCTTGGCAGAATTTCAACACAGAATATAAAGATGCACGAAATGCTGATGAGCATTTTACCTGGTGTGGTAATGGTTCTGCCAGCCTGTCACCTTACTGTTATAATTTACCGTATTTTAACATGTATAAGGAATCCTTTTTGTGTCAAAAATTAAGTTAAAAATATATGGGAGTTTCTTATACATGGATAGTATTATAATCCCTTATAAAATCTTTTTTCCAAATTTTAAGCCCCCAAAATTAGGGGATTCCTTATACACGTTGAAATACAGTAATATTATCAAGAATCATGTAAGGTAGTGAGTGAGCTGGCAGAATTGTTAGCATACCAGGCAAAATGCTTAGGGACATCTCGTTGGTCTTTACATCCAGAGTTCAAATTCTGCCAAGGTCAACTTTGCCTTTCATCCTTACCTCCTCCCCAGAAAATACAGGTCTTGTGCCAAAATTTGAAACTAAGAATTGCATAAGGTGGTAAGGTGGCAGAGTCATTAGCACACCAGGCAAAATGCTTAGCGGCATTTTGTCCATCTATGTTCTGAGTTCAAATTCTGTCGAGGCTGATTTTGCCTTTCATCCTTTCAGGGTTGATAAAATAAGTACCAATTGATCACTGGGGTTGACGTAATCAACGACCACCCATCCCTGAAATTGCTAACCTTATGCTAAGATTTAAAACTAATATTATTAGGAATTATATATATAAAAAACAAATTGCTGAAATATTTCATGTGTTGTAGATGTATAGCTCATAAATTTTAACAGCAAAACCTAATATGGACCCCTAAGGACCATGTGGACCCTGGTTGAGAATCATTGACTTGGTGGAGCAAAATCTGAAAAGAAATTACGAGGCCAACCCACAGCCAAGAACACTGGAGAAGGGGCTCTTAAGTAAGGATTAGGCATAAGTAAAGTGTTCGGTCGTCTTTTACATACTGGATTTCTAATTGTAGCTGTACCCCTAGGTTACGATTGAACTTACAGACTCAATTTTGTGGGGTGGGGGGAGTGAAATGGTGGATAAGAGTTAGAGATCAGTGTTAGAAATAAAAGTTCACAAATCTTTGCTCATGGTATGAAAATATATGTGCATAAATGTGTGTGTGTGTGCTTATGTGTTTATTGAAATATGAGAGTGCAGATAGATAACTCAGATGATTTTGTAACCTGTCTGTCAATGGCATTGTGATGTGTCTATCACCAAGGAACTTGACATTCAAAATAAGCAGCATGTGGATACTTCAATGAAAGATTCACTATTGTAAAATTAGCCTTCTTTTTTTTTTTTTTTTGTCTGTGTGTCTCTTGTGGAAACATAAATATGCAGAACAATAGGCTCTCTTAGAATATCTGGCTCTAGATACAACTCTACATAAATGAGTGATCGAGGAATTAAGAGCTTGGACAGGAGTTCTTCATCTTTTTATGATTCCAGACTTTTAAAGAATTACACAATATGTCCTCATATCCACCTTAACCAAACAACCAAAATCATCATCACCATTTATATATTGGTTTCAAATTTCAGCACAAGGCCAGCAAGTTTGGGGGAGGGGACTGGTTGGTCATATTGACCACAGTGCTCAACTGGTACTTATTTTATTGACACCCAAAAGAATCAAAGGTAAAGTCAACCGTGGTGGAATTTGAACTCAGAATGAAAAGACAGATGAAATGCCGCTAAGCATTTTACCCGGCAAGCAAGCGATTCAGCCGGCTTGTTGCCTTCTCATCATTTATATATTAATACAACAGTGAATTCCTACCTACCTTTAGTGCAACTCTAAGAGAAGTAACTCAAATAGAGTAATAAAGAAATGGTAGTGGTGGTGTTGGTGGAAAAGTTGGCAGTGACAATAGTGTTGGTAATGGGGGAGAAAGATGCATGGAGAGAGGGGAAGGAATAGAGAAAAGGGGGAAACAATAGAATCAATAAAAATAAAAACAGGGAGAGAAAATACAAGAGAAACAGAGGGGAAGAGAGAAAAGGAGAAGAAAGTAAGACAGAGGATTCTAAGAAGTAAATATGCAAAAAAAGTTAAAGTAAATATGCAAAAAAAAGTTAAAGTAAATATGCAAAGGGAAGAGAAGAAATAGAAAGTCGGGAGTTTTAAACACAGAGAGTGAGGGAAGACTATGATTGATGCGGCAAAGTTTGTGATGTCACTGCATCTTTAGTTATCTCGTTCTCTCATTTCCCCCCTCCTTCTTTCTCTGCATTTGTTTGAAGTATTTTTGGAAGTATATCTTAGTTTTATTTCGCTGCAAGAAAGGGTAAATAAATACGTAATGACTAAGCGGGAGTCGGGGGTGTAAACGGAATAAATATAAACACACACTCAATGGGCTTCCATACTGTTTCTGATTTCTCAAGATATTAATGAACTCGAGGCTCTAATTGAAGACACTTGTCAAAGATGCAACGCAGTGGGACCGAACCCGGAACGACATGGTTACGGAGCAAATTTTTAAACCATACTGCCATACCTGCCTCTAAATCATTTATATATTTATTTAGAATCCACAGGTCACTGGGAAAGCTTCTATGTTTGGTTCACTGAGACTCAAGTCAGTCCATATGATCATATGAAAATAAGGAGAGAATACTTTGTAGTTAGATTTGTTAAAGCTTTGCTAACGTAGTTGTACAGTAGCAGAATAATGTTATAGCTTGATTATGTATTCGTCATTGTCCTATGATCACGATACGATATAATACTATTTTCTCAAAAAGCTGTAGCCACATAACTGAACTAGTGACAACTACTGGAAATCATAAACCTTCCCCCAGTTGAAGCATATTTCAGTTTACTCGTGCTTCTAATATCTTTGGGGGAGTGCGTGCACGTCAGAGAATCTCTTATTACAAATGACTAACTATTTAATTTCTCCCCACTAATTCAGATCAACACAAACATACACATCATGCAGTGATTAGTGGAGAGGACTTAATTCGTACGAAAAGAACAAGCCAAGCAGTTGCATCCTTGAAAGCATAAACTAACATCCATCCGAGTCGCGAAAATGTTAGAACTACTACATTACATCACACCTCACCATTACTACTACATAACATTACGCAACGAGTCAGCGAAAGCGCTGCTATGTGGTCCCCAGAACAGCCAAATTGTCCCTCAGTTCACTCCCTACAATTTTCAGTAGGAAAAGTATTGGGTAATGTAGTCGTAGATACTTTAAAAAAAGACGAAATGGTCACGGTTGAAACACTTGTGATCATAAACAACGAACAAACAAGGGAGCTGCTACTCGGTCAGTGAACCTGCTAGAAATAGCAGCCAAATAATACCCTTCAAATCGCAGCCTCCCAGTCTTAAAAAAAGGTACATTCAATATTGTAGTCCTAGATATAATAGGTGTAAATATAAAACAAAATACTTTTATCATGGATCTGTTTGGTTAATACTGACCAGAAGCTAACCAATATATATATATGTGTGTGTGTCTGTATATATAAAGAAAAAGAGATGACAAGGGAATAAACGATTATCTTATGAACTTCATTAGCTTACACCTGTTTCTGCTAGAGAATGCAGTGGATTCATAGTTGAGTGCTTGAGTAACACCTTATAGCTTCATCGGAGCCTTAAATATGAAGTGCAATTTCTTTGGGAAAAACAATTACATTTAAGGTATACACACAGAAAAGTGTTACCAATGAGAAAACATGTATGTGGGGAATGAAATTCAGGTGCGCCTCCCATAGTTAGAATAAGATTAATGTTGAAGTGTGTATAAGGATAAATATACCGAGATGTAGAGAAACAGTAATTAGATCTACCAGTAAAAATAAATGTGTAAACATATGCATACACAGACATGGATACAAATAAACACACATATTTACATATATCTATATATATATACATAGACAGACATTATATTCTTGGACTCTGATGCAATATCAGAGATTATATATATATATATATATATATATATATATATTGGATTAAGCCATTGTTACATTTCTGACAATGCTTTCTTCTGTAAGGATTACATAATACAAATAAAACAAAGAGAAAAGCGACAGAACACCATTTCATGGCGGCTATGTATCACCTATGTTTATCCCATAAAACTGTTTAAAAAGAGCAACAACATCCGTAACCCACTTATTTTAAACTGTACATAATACGAGCTTTAGCTAAAATCTATATTTAACAAACCCTTACATAATAGTAAGCTATCGTTTTCTGTTAATCTCTCATTTCCGTACTGGACAATTCACTTCATTATTTAGATTACAGTTTACAAAAAGAAACCAAGCAGTTTATATGATGCTTTTCTTTTTTGTTTCTTTGTTATTTTTCTCAGAAATATTTCTTCTTGGTTTTCATTCCTTGTCTCTTTTCAGACAACTATGGTTGTTTACACGGTGTTTAATTTCTGATCGTTCCTTACAAAACGATATTCCTCTATCGTTTCCATTATTCTACCTCTCCTTACCTCCCTTCCTTTGGTCGTAGTTAATAATCGTTTCTTTATTTGCCACAAGGACATATATCAATATAATAACCACCCTCTTGTTTCTCTTAAGATAATAGTAATGATTTCAAACGCTGGCATAAGACCTCCTCTAATGATAATAATAATGCTAATTATTATTAGCATTATTATGTAACCACTCAAACCGCTTCGGCTTTCAGTTTTTTTTTATTGACTAACCCGCCCTAGCTAATTCTATAATTCTCTTTCCTTCCTCCTCCTACGATCATTTTTGCTGCTGTTTCTTTAACCTTTTCTGTGTCGCTACGTCCCCTTTATACTCTCCTCACCACCCGTTTTCTTTTTCTTCGTTATTCTCAAACCTCTCTTTCCTTCTCATAATCATTCTCAGTCTCTTCCCTTCCATTTCTGTGACCACCTCGCCTGTGTTTTCTTTCCTTCAACCTCTAACCTCCCCTTCTTCTATAACCTTCACCTTTTACAGCTCGTTTCTTTTCTCTCTCACTCTTTATCTACACCTTTAATTCTCCTCCCACTACTCCTTTAAAATTTCTCCCTTTCTTTTCTTACTAATTCTTTCGCATTCTTTCTTCCTCCTCCCTCTTTATTTCTCACACTTCCCCTTCTTTACCTCTTTATTTCTCTTCACTGCTTTTCCTCCTTGAGATATCTTTCTCGTCACATATCTTGGAGGGTCTAAGACTTGACCCATTCTTTGAGTCTTGCATTTTCCTTGCTATATGTCCTTAGTGTTTCTTTCTCACTCTCACTACCACGCAGCCATGTCTCTTTCCCCGTCATTTTATCATACCCCTCTCTCTATATATCGTTCGTTCACTGTATCTCTTTCCTTCCCAATATATTGCTCCATTTTTTAAAAAATACTGTCTCGTACACCTTTATATTAGCAAGAATCTTATTTCGCTATCATATTTTATGCTTTTTTTGTTTAAAAAAAAAAGCCATTTCTATGGTAACGTGGAAGTTTCAATTTTCGGTTGTGACTCACTCCACTTACACTGTTCATGCCTTTAACAGAAAGGCATGAACGCCACTGTTCGTTTCTTCCTATTTAAGTCAATCAGGACGAACCACCTTTTGATGGATACCGTCATATACTGAAGGTCAAACAATTGACTGTTATTTACACATTAATACGTGGCATAAGCATTTCTAATACACAACGAAATTTCGTCATTGCATTGATCGAGAATAAAATTAATTCTCAATCTGAAATAATAATTCTCATCGTTATTTAACATTTTCAAAGAAAATATATGTATCATGATTTATTTTTAAATTTTTCGATTTGCTTTGTAGTCTTACTAGTTTCTCGTACTGAAATAATAAGAGACAACAAAACACCATACTGCAGGTCATTTCTTTTAGTCACACAGACAGAACGGAAAGAAAAAAGGGGGGGGAAATGCATAAAATATCCCCTAAAACATGTAAAACAAGGACATGGATAATGGTCTGAAAATAGCAAAATGACTTGATTCAATGAGGAAGGATCCGGGTTGAGAGGAATGGCGAGAGTAAAATAAAAGTAATATAGTATTAAGAATGAGAGAGGGGGAAAAGAAGTATTGAGATAAACAGTTCAGGATGTGAATGTTAATGCAGAAAGTTGTGGTGGAGGAGGAAAAGAGATGAATATTGTAGAAGGAGGAGGAAAAAGGAGAAGGGGAGGAAGAGTACAGGCAAACAGGCGAAGGGTGGTGATGTATGTAACGGAGAAGGGGATGCAGAGGGGAACGGAAGAGAGCAGGAGAAAAGTATAAGCTAAAATACGGAGGGTTAGTAGTGGCAAAGAAAGAGGAGAGGAGGAATAGGTGAGCGAAGGCACCACACGGGAATGTTTATAATGGTGGTAGAGGCGAAGAAAAACGAAGAGGGTAAAAAGTATGTGAGGTGGGGGAACAGACAGACAAGGAAATGATGAGGGTGGTGGTAGAAAAGTATTTAGAGTCGACTCAACTGCACCTCCACTCAGGCAGCGAGAAAGCTACGAATAAGTGTCTTCTCTGTCTGGCTTGCTTTTGTTTCCATTGCTCCTCAATGGCGGCTACCAAACGAATTATTATATATCAACCAGTTTTGAATTATAATAATAATAATACTATTAGTAATTAATGAGGCACAAATACTCAAGATTTATAGAGGAAAGCAAATAGAATGTGATATTCATGCCTTTCTCAACGAAGGGACATAAAATATAGATTCAACCTAAATAATGATAATAAATAATTATTTGCTGATATATTCACTATTTCTCATTTAAATCAAATCTTTATAATTTCATTGTTCTATCGCTGTTTTTCTTTCCTCGAAAAACATATTTTCTTTTGAGTAAAACATTTACGCATTTTTTTAAAGTGAAATACATATCTACATATAACTAGAATCTTCTTTTCAACCTCTGGCCAATGGTGTTCATTTACGATGGCTTGTAAATAAGGTGAAATGTTCTTTGCTTTCAGTGAAACGTTTAAAATGGCTGCCAGATTACGTTTTGTCAGAAATGAATCCCGCTGCTTATCTAAAGTCTCCCTTTCCCTCCTCTGTTACTCTCTATCTATCTCTCTGTCTGTCTCTTACCTTTCCCCTCTCTGTATCATTCATAAACTGACATTTTCTCTCTCCGTCTTTCTGACTATCTCTTTCCTTCTCAATGCCATATCCAAAACCCCTTCCTTTCACAGAAACTGAGCCAATTGATTTTCAAAATGGCTGAAAGTATTATTACAAACAATTTTTAATAGATCAATTCTAATATTTTTAATATTTACGTTGGGGGGAGACAGCTTAGGCAGTAGTGTCGAACTAAATGCTTTATTGTATTTAGTTTCGTCTTTTTTCAATTTTTCCTTCAAATCTAATCAGAGTTGACGTTTTCATCTTTGGTGAAGTCGGGTCAATAGGACCAGTACCAGTAATATGCGGTGTCGATTTACGCTATTGTATACTTCTCCCATACAAACGGTCTTTATGCATTGTCGAAAGGAATCAATATTTATATTTATGCGTTTGATGTGTGTATGAAATGAGATGTGTGTATACGTGCGTAGGTAGGTATTACGTCGCTGCCCCTTAATGTATGTTTATATTCCTTTTTTGTTTTTATGAATGCAGTCCGTATATGAGAATTTCTATGAATGCGTCGTAACAGCACATGTTAAACGGATACGAATGTGTCTGCTTGTGAATAGTGTATCTGTGTGTGTGGAGCATGAAATAAATTATTCGTCAATAGCTGTACAGACGTCATGAACGCCAGAAGGAACAAAAAAGGGAAATTAACGTTTTTGACTTAAATTATTTGAAAGAAATGGACCTTTTTTTTTTAATCGCCGAACATTTTATTCAAATCTTCTCTCACGTATTTATTTCTTCGCGAAAATAAAAATAGAAGTACAAAAAAAGCTGGTGTTAAGTGTGGTATTTGTAAATGGGTTTTCGTTATCTAGAGAAGAGAAATCGATCCGTCATCAGTCTCTCTTCATTGACCATTCTACTTCGTAAGCAGCACTGTTCTCTTTAATAATTTTGCAAGATCACTTGACTCTGTAGGCAATGAACATCTTAACCAAAGGTGAGGGGTTTTATGTAAGGTGAAGGTCATACATGCATACATATCTATATATACATACACATGTGAATGTATATATATGTGTGTGCGCGTGTGTATATATATACATATAAATCATATATATATATATGTATATATAAATGTGCTGATTTACCTTCAGACTACGGGTGCTCATATGGAACACATTTCTAACGAGTAAACTCTCCAGAGTGAACGAACTTACACAATGTCATCGCCATTTTGCAAACGAAGATGCCATTTTCCTGTAATTGTTTTCACATTGTAATAAAACGCGACCAAAATGGTAGTGCAAGCGAAACTGATTAGGTTTATTAATTATAGTTATTTAAACATGAACATATATATATATATTAGTTACCTCCGGTATTCAAGTATTATTTTTTTCCACCTTGTTTCACATTTACTCTGATGTTTATACACCTGTCTTCGTCTTTTGTGTTTCTGTAAATTTCAACTATATATATGTATGTTTGTATGTATGTATGTATGTATGTATGTATATATATATATATATATATATATATATATAT
>NC_068999.1:49169829-49173762 GCF_001194135.2 Octopus bimaculoides
ACAAAAAGACTGTGTCCCATCTAACAGCTGTTTCTGCTGCCATTGTTCTTTGGAATTACCATTATGATGCTTAGAAAGTATTTATTATAGTTTGGTAAAAAAAAAAACTGATTTGAATCATGGAGCTTCATCAGAGTGGAAAATAAATAAATAAATAAATAAGACACAAGGAAAGAAGAAGGAAAGATTGAATATGGTGAGAGTCATGTCATGTTGCATGTAGAGCCATTGGACGATAAATAAATGACCAAAATTTAAAATAAAAGGGGTATTTGGTGGGATTGCAAATCAATTATTGTTCATCAATGTTATCTCCATTTTCTGTTTTCTTTAAATTTTGATTCCTGATAAACTCCTACTTAATTTATCGACCCCAAAAGGATGAAAAGATGAGACTGACTTTGTCTTGCACCCTTTTGGAGGTCAATAAAAGAAGTACCAGTCAAGCACTGAAGTCGATGTACTTCAATTAACAACCTCACTCTAAAATTATTATTAGCCTTCTGCCAAAATTTGGAATCATTATTTGTATTATAAGGTCAATGGAGTGGCAGAGTTATCAAAGTGTCAGAGAAAATGCTTTGCAGTGTTTGTTCTGGTTCTTTTGGTTCTGATTTCAAATCACACTGAAATTATCTCTCATGCTTTTGAGTTTGATTAGCCACCAAACCATGGGATTGATGGAAGCAATCAACTCTTTCCCCCTTTAAAATTGCTGGCCTTGTACCCAAATCAGAGCCCGGGTGCTTGGCTTTTGAAATGTCATCAAGCATTCACAGTTCTCAACCAGTTGGGCAATGTTGTTAATTAATCATGCATTATCTTGTAGCATCAAGATTTCAATGATGTGATTGTTTACATTTAGAATGACATTGTAAGTTAGGTGTGAGAGGTTAGATTTGGCCAGTTTGAACATAAAACAAATAGAATATTTGGGCTGGATATGGCTGGCTTAAATACTGAAGGGTTAAACAACATATATGTATTTGCCTAAAAAGGAGAACTAGTCTACATCATTGAATGCAAATGAAGTCACAGGTGTTATACCAGAGTTTGCCTTCTCCTAGAGAGATGTCTAAGCAAAGATTAAGAGTTTTTCTCTCCTAGCTGTTGGATGACCTTTGACTCAACTGAATTCATCTGCCTTTCAACAGGTTTTGTTTCTCGTCCTGCTGAGTGTCAAACAAAATCCACACTCCTTATCAAGCAGGCTTGGTTGTGTTGCTGGTTTGGTTGCTGATGGCCTGACCATACAGCAAGTTGTACTGGGCTATGTGTTATTAATAGCACTATGAGAGACAGTGATGTCTCTAACTTTTCAAAGAACATAAATACACTTTGTGAAGTGAAATGTCTTCAACTAGAAATCAAACTAAATTGGGAATCCTGTCTACTCAGAGCTTAACTCTAATTTACCAAAGCCTATGGGACAGGCATAAATATTACAACACCCAATAAGTAAGTGAAAATCCAGAGGAAAGGTCCCTAAGGCAGATATATATGGTTATACTTCACCAATATCTGGCATCCCTCGTGGCTCCATGGATGCAGTGAACATATTGACTTCTTATTCCTTTGTGGCTTATCCATAAGTACAGAGGTGATTATCACTACTTGGGATTAGGCCCCTGCTTCTGGAAACGGCCCAGGTACAGCAGAGTTGGTGAAGTTTAAGTTATTTTCTCTGCAATACCATTGGCCAATGATAAAAAAGGCTGACCAGTAAGTAGGTGACATTGTTGTTTGTAATAAATATCTTGTTCAAGCTAAAAAATAATGAACTACTTCTGTATGAATTTGATAAATGATTGTGGGGGGCATAGACTAAATTTTAAACTGTGCTGTACATTTTATTTCTTTTTTTCTAGGTGCTTGTCAGAAGGAAGAACCTGTGCTATGACCTGCACAAATATTCTAAAACAGAGCAGTTTCCAGTGTTCAGGGGTCAGCTTCAGTCTAAACTAAAGTTAATTTATTTGCCAACGAAACTTGAAATCTAATCTCCATAAAAATAGTTAACTGTTAAAGAGACAAGAAACACCTATTTAATTACCAACCATTGGATAATTGCTGATTAAATGCAGGAGATTAATGGATATTTGACATACTGCCAAATGTGAGAAATGCTGTCTTGTTACTTATCCAAATTCTCATATTATAACTGATTTACTATAGATGTATTAAAGATTCTCTTGCTGCAATAATCCTCTAATCTTTTACACAAGACTAGATCTAAGTGCATTATCATTTGTCAAAGTTAAGCAGTCAAACGAGCCAGAATAAAAAAAGGTGTCTTAATTCTTCATTCTGGATAGCATCTTTTTTTCATTCTTCATTAAACCTTTCACAAGTTCATGTTGTGAACACCTTTCAGACCTACCTGATTGAAACTCCTAAACAAACGGCAGCATCCTGACTATTTGGGGTCGAAATTTTTTTTTTTTTTGTAGCAACTAATGATGCCAACCATAGAAAGACCTGATCAACCCGAGGCTATCGTAGAAGTAGCAAGAGACACATGCCCAATGTTCTACTCAGTGGAATCAAAACCAGAACCATGTGATTATGAAGGAAGCTTCTTCACCACATAGCTATGCCAGTGTGTGTGTGTGTGTGTATCCATTCTTCATGCTGACATGGGTTGGATGGTTCATCACTGTCCAAATCATTTGTTGTGAGCTGCTATTTCCCTAGATTGATGTTCACACCTCTTATTTGGCTTGGTTTTTTTTTCTACTGGAAACCCTTCCTACCATCAACCAATTTGTAGAATGTACCGGGTGTGTTTTCCATGGTATCACCACAAGAGAAGTTGAATAAAAGAACCTCAGTACCCCTAGCATTCTCTACTCAGTTTATCAACTCCTTTACAAAGAGTACTAGGGACATTATATGATCCCAGCACTGAGAGAGATTGGTTCATTCACACCTCACTTTGAGTGAGTGCGAGTTGTTGGTTAGTACCAGAACAGGAGGTTTGGTGCTTTGTAGACAGTATTCTGAAGTCAGATATATAGACTAGGGAGAGGAAATAGGAAGGAAGCAACGCCAGCAGAGAGGCTTGAAGTGGGTAAGGGGAGTAACTGTATATCGGGAATACTCAATAAATAATAGGGTGTATGTTTGATAGACCTAGAAGAGGAATAGAAGAGAGAGAAATGATATCAGGTGGACATGAGTGGGAGGATGAAAGAAAGGAGCAGTAGCATGATGTAAGCAGTAAGGTGATTTAGGATAAAGTTGAGTAGGCAGTGATTGATTAACAGCAGAGGTGGATAAAGGTACGGGTGGATTATGGGATAAGAAAAGGACTATGGAGGCACAATGGCCCAGTGGTTAGGGCAGCGGACTTGCGGTTGGAGGATCGCAGTTTCGATTCCCAGAACGGGCGTTGTGTGTGTTTATTGAGTGAAAACACCTAAAGCTCCACGAGGCTCTGGCAGGGGATGGCAGTGACCCCTGAAATCTTTTAAAAAGGCAGAAAGTTGGCAGAAACGTTAGCATGCCGGGTGAAATGTTTAGCAGTATTTCGTCTGCAGCTACATACATATACATATATATATATATATATATATACATATATATATATATATGTATGTATGTATGTATGTGTGTGTGTGTGTGTGTGTGTGTGTGTAAATATATATATTTAGAAAGTTGTTTGTTATGGCCAGTCAGAGAGTGGCCATTGGTTTCACACCTATAAAGCATTTGTTGTATAGGTGACTCATTAGTCATTTGAGTCTGGCGAGTCACTTACACAAGTAAGTACTTTATGAGTGTGAAACCAATACTCATCTTTGATTAGCAATAACAAATAACCTTCTAAATATACTACTATTCTAATGTTTTAGAGTGTGCTTCTCATCTGGATATATGAATTACTGACTGATATATATATATATATATATATATATATATATATATATATAT
>NC_068999.1:49173772-49180555 GCF_001194135.2 Octopus bimaculoides
ATATATATATATATATATATATATATATATATATATATACATATCAAATGGATGTCTTATAAAACTATTCCGTATATACAATAACAGTCATACCAACAATCCAGCATACCTCCATCATGAACTGTCCCACGGGTATCACTATGGTTTCGACATCTGGGCAGTACCATTCAATCTGGCGGTGTCAGCAGCACTAAAATAAGTGTTGTTTGGGAACAAACATACTTTAGATATCACCACATTCATTCAATCTTAATTCTAGGAAGGATTAAACACTAACATTATTAATTAAACTACAACAAAGAAACACATTTACCCTATGTACAATATTACTGGTAAATAAATTCTATAAGTAAACTTATAACTAACTCCTAAATTATCTAACTAAATAGCAGCCTAGCCCTTGAAATCCAAGCAGATAATATTCCCACCAGTCTTGTGGGTGTGTGGTAAAAAGCTTGCTTCCTAACTGCATGGCTCTCAGTTCAGTCCCACTGTGTGTCACCTTGGTCAAGTGTCATCTACTATAGTTTCGGGCCAACCAAAGCCTTGTGAGTGGATTTGGTGGATGGAAACTAAAAGAAGCCTGTCATATGTGTGTGTGTGTGTGTGTATTTGTCTCGCCACCACCCACTTACCACTTGTCAACTGGTGTTGGTGTGTTTACATCTCTGAAACTTAACAGTTTGACAAAACAGACTGATAGAATTCGTACCAGGTTTGAAAAAAGGAAAAACAAGACCAAGGTCTATTTCTTTGACTAAAATTCTTCAAGGCAGTGCTTCAGAATAGCTGCAGTCAAATAACTAAAACAATTAAAAGCTCTATATGACTAATGTAATTTTATCCAATCAACATGCTTCTTACAATATCCAAAGGAACCCAAGATTTGAAACACCATGAATACAAAAACAAACTTGATATTTTATATTAGTAAAAAAAAAATAAAAAAAAAAATTATGTGAAAAACAATTTATGTTACAAGTTGCTATCTCTGTAGTTTGTCATCTATCCTCAGCCGTCACAGCTCCAAACAGGAATGCTTCTAGGTTTTCTCACGAGAAAAATTCCACACAATGTCTTCAACTTTGGATAGTATTAATGCTTTTTTCTTTTTTTGCCCTTCCCTTGTTTGTGCACCAACGTCAAAGCTGTTTAATAAAAAAAATATACCCCCCCCCACAAAAAAAAAAGCTAAAACCCATCAGAAGTAGCTGATTTTAAACTTTATAAACACAGCCCTTTTTTTCTCTACTTTTTTTCACTCTTTATTTTTCTCTGTCTTCCTGTTATCATTCCTTTCTCTAATCTGATATTCTTTTATTCTTTAATTCTTTTTATTGGTTTCAGTCACTGGACTGCAGATTTGTTGGAATACCATTTCAAAGGCTTTTTTTTTTAGTCGAAAATATTGACCTCAATTCTTATTTCGGTTTGAAACTTATTTTATCAAGATCTGTTTGTCAAACTACTAAGTTATGGGAGATAATGAGACACAGTGTAGACAGGGACACTACTTTTTAGATGGGTATAAACATAAACACACACATATCTATTTACTTGCATATCTATATATCTCTTTCTTCTACCCCCCCTCTCTTGCAATACACAGCTTGGTCTGGGAATCAAAATCACTACGTCATAATTGTGAGCCCAATGCTCTAATCAGCAAGCCATGTGCCTTCACATGTGTACACTACATCATATGAAATGTGAAGAATTCCAGACAGTACCCCACAATCTAAAACAAGTTAACTTGGTTTCATATCTCAAGTGCACATGCACAGAGCAGAATATAGTTGACTCCCTTAGTTTCATTGAGGATATATCAACCTCTCTAGAACTGGTGTGATGAAAAATGCACCTGGTGCACTCTGTAGAGTGTGGTTGGTGATGGTTGCAAATACTCGTTAAAATCTATACAGACTTGGACTGTTGGGAGTCAGGCTTCTTGATTATGGACATAATAGAATGTTGGTGATAAGATATAAAGTATTGATTGATTGATTGTTGAAAAATTTATTGATACCTTATTGATTTGGCCATGTTTGATTCCCCATCATTTTAACATGTTAAAATGAGTGGATCTGTAAGGTAACATCTCTCTATGTGCTGATTCTGTATACTGGCATTATTAGAGATCCAATCAAATCATCATCATCATCATAATGAGCAAAGAAATCACAAAAACGTATCAAAAGATACTTTGGAAAGATTGACTTGCTATTCCAAACTTTTGAAAGTGGGTATGTGAAGTTCCTACTGATCTAAAGTGTACAATGAATTTTTGTAGATGTGACACCCTAGCTAAATATCCTGTTTAGTAAGTCATTAACAAATGAAAAACAAAAATCATCAGAAATGGCAGTTCCATTCAACCCTTACATTACCATATTTCTGTTAACATACATCATCTTTGTTGTGATTAATTCTGATGTTAGCGACAACTTTAGTAAAATTGCTTTGTCATTATTAAGCTGGTATTTGAAACATAAATTTACATGAAATTTTGATGCAAGTTATTAACCATTTAGTTTTCGGATAACTCTGTCAAATGTAATGCTTATTCAGTTATACTGTAACATTTAAGAGCTGAGGAATTATGTACATTATTTGCATTTGATGGATATTTGTCCTCATCTTGTTTGTTGTTAACACAATGTTTTGGCTGATATACCCTCCAGCCTTCATCAGGTGTCTTGGGGAAATTTCGAACCTGGGTTCTCATTCCTAAGGTATTTTTTGATGTTGTTGTTGTTGTTGTTCTTCTTCTTCTTCTTATTATTCAGGTCACTGCCTGGAATCAAACTCGGAATCTTGGGGTTAGTAACCCACGCTCTTAACCACTACGCCCACAGGCATATGGCGTAGTGGATAAGATATTATCATTATTATTCAGGTCACTGCCTGGAATCGAACTCGGAATCTTGGGGTTAGTAGCCCGCGCTCTTAACCACTTACATTATAAGCCATTGTTTCTTGCTAAGAATCATCAGAGATTTTAACCCTTCCATTTTTATATTTCTTTTAAAATATACTGTCTTTATTTCAATTAATTTTGAAAATAATGGAAAGGATTAAGCAGTTGTACAATTAGATCGTTATAAATTGAATTTGCTACAAATAGAAATTCCAATCAGTGGCTTGAATTACAAATTCACTTTAAAATTATGAGTGCCAGTCTGGAAAATGGATGTTAACTGATGATGATAATGAGATGATGATGATGAAGAAATGCAAAAGATGCAGCTTTCAATTCTTGGAACACTCTTCTCTCAGTGAAATGAAACCTCAAAAAGACATGATAAATGCTGCAAAGATTATTGTTTATCTGAAGTAAGATGGAGAGATATCTAACTCAAAAATAAGTCTCAACATGGCTGGAATTGTTGAAGGAGTCAAGGATTTAGAAGATTTAGATGCTGATTTTGATATATTAGCAAAGGTTGCATTTCAATACTTTCTTTCAAAATTAAGTAATTCACATAATTTTCTTTCAGCATATTTTAGCAGTGTTATTTTGTTGAAATCTTGAATTAAACAGTAATTTTCTTTTGGCAACACTGCTTGAGACATCACATGAGAAAATAAAAAGATATATTTTCTGTTCAAGTTAACCATTAATAAATTACACATGTATATGTATGTATATATATGTATATATATATATATATATATAACACACATATGCCGACAACCTACATATCTTCATGATTCCAATACCCAATCAACAGAAATAGAAAGTGAAATTGGACTACCGAGTCTACTAGATTAACTAACAGAGGATCAAATAAAAAAACAACACAAGCAAAAACTAAATAAAGACAAAAAAGCAACAGTTTCTAGCGTTTTAATTTGCCTATTTCGTCACGAAATATTAGCTAACGGAATAGATGTATTCATTTCGATAATATTTTGTATCAAAATTCGACCCATTAAATTGAAATTAGGTTTTCTCGAAATGGTAAGAGATTAATTGCTTGCTGAGAAAATGCACTTGTCAAAGTCGGTAATTATTACCCTTATAGTCATCTGTAGTTTTCATTTAATGAACATATTTTCTCCTGTTTCTCCAGGCGTTCTTTTTTTTCCCCGTTTATTCAATAGTAGTTTCGTAAAATAATTTTTCTTTTCTAAAAACAAATAAAGCAAACAAAATATAATATACGTTTTTTTGAGTAATATTATATAAGATATTTTTTGAAATTACAATAATCCACAATATCAGCCGGAGAGGAAAACAAACCATTTTTATTTATTTATTTTCCCCATCATTCCTCGTCTTGGAAGTCGTCAAGCATTTGATTAAGCATACGAACATGGCGAGTCCAACGGACGGTGACTGCCTCAATGATCCCAACTTCGCTGTTATCTGTTCCTTTATAGACAAATTTGGGGATAAACTAATACTTCCAGAGATATCATTCGAGGATCTACAGGAATCCATTGAAAACACCAAGGCAGGTAAGGCTATACAAAGGAATCGCCTCTCTTGAGGCGCCGGTACTGTGGGTGTTTGTCCGTGTACATTCAACACACATATCACATCTCCATTTAATATTTACATCCAGAAACCACACACGCACACAAACACACACACATATATGCTCGCGATCTTTTATTCCAAGCTAGCCATTTTATAAGATATCTTTAACCGTTTTCATTCTAGCTCCTCTCTTCCGTCCATACACACAGACACACACACACATTTGCATTCATCTAGAAACTAAAAACAACTGCCTTCTCCACCATATTAAGAGACGTTAGTAGTACTAGTCTTCGTGCATTTTCCCTTTTTATTAAAAAAATAGACACATTATTCTTCGAGTCTGGACAGTTTATTGGATTCGGTTTAAACCACTTTGTTATTAAAATTACATTCTGTAGGCCCCGGGGGGGATGGTTGGAAATCAAAATCGCCCTTAATTATTATAGTATTAATAATGATTAAATGTTAAAAAAACACCTGCATCTTTCTCTTATATAGTTTTTAGGGTAATTTATATTTTATAGTACTTTTTAAAATTCTTTTTGATCCTAATTTGTTTTTTTGTTTTATTTATATTTGTAGAATAAGACGAATAATAACGCGTGCACATATATATATATATACACACACACAGTCACACATTAAAGTGAGTAGCTGCTGCTGCTGCTGCTGATAGCACAAATAATATTGTGAGCTGAAACAGATAAAATATAAACAGCAGCAATTAACTACCAATGGACCTTCCAGCTTAGAACAAGCACCGATGTATTTGTGTGTCTGCATATACAAATATCTATCTATCTATATATATACATACACACACACATCAGTATGTATGTGTATATATATATATATATATATATATATATATATATATATATATATATATATAGTCTTACGTGTACTCTAAGTTTATGGGAATTGCTTGTGCTTGAAGCTTTCCCTTCTATCCTTTCAACCTACTTTTTTTCTTCTTCTTCCTTCCTCCACCTCTTTAAAAATGTTGCCTTAGCTACGATCGTAGTATTAGCAAATATATGAAAAAAAGGTACTAGTCATATTTGAGAAGGTATAAAATAAAAGATGGCAGGAATGGTTGTGAAGACTAAATGGTAAATGTGCCTGAACTATTATATATATATATATATAATGTGTGTGTGTGTGGTGCTTTCTTAGGAGGATGGTAGGTTAAAAAGGAATATATATTTATGTATATATATATACACACACACTTGTAAGTGTGTAAGCTGTTGGGTTAGGAGATGTCTCAGTATTGGCTGTAGTATTGAACACACACTTCTCGCGCACCACTCGCTACCCATTTCTTGTTTAGCCGCTTCGTAAATCTCGCACTCTTCTAGTAGCCCTGCAAACACACCATAATATAACAGCGATTTTCAAATAAATCGCCATCACTGTTGTGTGAGTGTAATATATGTACGTATATAGCCAGGCGTTGGAGGGTTTTGTGTTTTATATATATATATGTATATGTATTCATATGTGTGTGTGTACGATTGTGTTTGGTGGGGAAATAAAAGACGGTGTGTGTGGGGAAAATAGATGAACGATACCAGCCCATTTTCTTTCTATCTACCACGATGCAAAATATTTTTATTGTTCATACGACATTTTTTTCGTATCTCATTTTTGTTATTGGTTTCGCTTGAAAAATGGGGGAATTTTTTTTTTGTAAAGATAGATTTACATTTTAAAACACAGATTTCCGACAAATAGATTAAAAAAAATATTTGGATTTAGACTGATATTTTTTTTCAATTTATATCGATTCAAGAGCGTTATGTTAATTTAATATTTTTTTTCCGTTATATTTTCCCCATTACTCCAGTTCTACTAAATTTTATTATATTTTCTAGACTTAACTGAAAAAAAATATGTAAAATGTAAATATATTTCTGTTCTCGACTCGGCGAAACTTCCCCCTTTACCCCTCAGGCGTAAGTCAGCAATCTACGAGGAGGTGTGTATGTGTTCTATTTCGTAGCCACTTACCACCGTGGTGTTGGGTCCAACTGCTACCACAGCTCAGAAAGATGCACATTGTATAGTGTATGTAAGTGTGTGTGTCTCTGTTTATTAGTGTTTGTTTGTTTTTCTTTCTTTTTTTTTTACTTTTGAAGGGACGTAACTCTAGATTCTGTTGCTCAATAAACAATAAACTGTTACGTATGATGATTAATCTACCGAAATGGTTCTTTGCAACACTGTTTTTTGTTGGTCTCTCTTTCCTTCATCCCCCGATACAATCATTATTTTGTCCCCCCCCCCCAAAAAAA
>NC_068999.1:49180907-49183510 GCF_001194135.2 Octopus bimaculoides
ATATATATATATATGCGCAGGCCTGTCTGTGTGGTAGGGAGCTTGATTCCCAACCACATGGTTCAGTACCACGCAGAGGTACCTTGGCAGGTGTTTACTATAGTCTCGGGCCGATTTGATAGACGGAAGCTGAGAGAAGCCCGTCGTATATGTGTATATGTGTGTGTATATATATATATGTGTGTGTGTGTGTGTGTGTGTCTTTGTGTCTGTGTTTTTCCCTCCATCACCGCTTGACAACCGGTTTTGGTGTGTTTATGTCCCAGTAAAGTTATGTTACGGCAAAAGGGTGTGATAAAAAAAGTACCAGTCTTAAAAAATAGAAGTCCTTGAGTAGATTTCTTCGATTAAAATCCTTCAGGGCGGTGCTCTAGCATGGCCACAGTCAAATGACAAACAAATAAAAGAACTATATATCTGCGCTCCTGTTCCTCTAGCATACATTCACAACCCTGGGTACTATACACCATTCCGTCGAGGGATCTTTCTATTGCGGGTACTTGCTGACCTCACCTGTGTTGGTGTCATGGAAAGGAAGCATTCACTATGCTCTGTGAAGTGGTTGGCATCACGAAGTGTATCCAGCTATAGAAACCATGACAAAGCAGACATTGGATCTCAGTGCAGGCCTCTGATTCGTCAATTTATGTTGATGTGCACAACCCAGGCCAGCATAGAAAAGGGGATGTGAAAAGATGATGATGACTTCTATCTGTTACTTATGGCAAACTTTAGATGCTCATTCGGTTTTGCTACCCAGTATAAAAAACCCCTTCGGTCATGAATGGTCATGGGATTGCACCGAGGAAGTTACCCTCCGAGACACAAATCTGAGCAAGGTTGTTTATGGAAGACCAGCAGTCGCCCCTCTCCATGCCACCGATGTCATCCAAGGGAAAGGCAAAGCGGCAGATACAGCTTGGCACCAGTGATGTCGCAACTTATTTCTACAGCTGAGTGAACTGGAGCAACATAAAATGAAGTGTCTTGCTCAAGAACACCACACACTGCCTGGTCTGGGAATGGAACTCACTACCTCATGATTGTGATCCTGTTGCTCTGACCACTGAGCCATGTGCCTTCACATGTTACATAGTGATAAGTGCAAAACCTTTCCCATAAGTTAACAATGCATATCTTAGACGCTCCAGTTATTCTTCATGATTCTGATAATTACAGATTTTGAATTTATTGGTTTTATTTTCAAGTCAATTAGTATGGCAAGCATAGTTTAAAATATTTAATTAATGTGTGTTTCTTCCCCCCCCCCACCTCTCCACCAACAGTTTGGCAAGTGGTGTTGGTTTTTTTACATCCCCATAACCAAGCGGTTTGGCAAAAGAGACTGATAGAACAAGTGCCAGACTTGAAATTAATAAGTACTGAAGTTGATTTGTTCATCTAAAGCCCTTCAAGGTGGTGTCCCAGCATGGCCATAGTCCAATAGCTGATACAAGTAAAAGATAAAAGATCTAGAATTTATACGATTCATTTTAAATTTTAAGACTTGTTGATTTTGTCAGGAAGCCAAGACAGGTATCAACCCATACACCAGTTCCTTTTGAGATTATTAAGCTAGGCTTGGTTGTGTGAGGTGCACCTGTTGCAGAACATGTTACTTCCAGTTTGCTATTTGGTTTCCCTTTTTATGTGGATGAATGCTTGGTGTTTGATGGTCATCATGTTGAAGAAAGATCATCAATTTTGATAATTCTTGAATCATAGTGCTACTCATAGCTTAAAAACAAAAATGTATTAGCGACAGAGACAGTGCTAGTAGTGATGAAAGATATATCCTTAACTTTTTTTGTTTTTCTTTTTAGTCAGAAAGGAAGGCCCTGTCCATGACCCTTTAAGGAGGTTTCTGAGACTGGAAAGAAGAAGGGAGGGAGGAAAGCATCCTTAAACCAGAGACATAGCCAGAATGCTTGCAGCAGGGTGGTTTTGTCTGTCAAAAGCATCCAAGGTGCCTGGTGGTTGTTATGTTAATCTGGGTGATGGATTATGCCTACTTATTATTATTTCCAGTGACTTTGCTGTTCATCCTTTCGGGCTAATAAATTAAGTACCAGTGAAACATTGGGGTTGATGTAATCGATCTATCCCTTCTCCCAGAATTTCAGACTTTGTGCCTGTAGTAGAAATGATTGTTATTATTATTATTATTATTATTATTATTATTATTATTATTATTAAGGCGGCGAGCTGGCAGAACCGTTAGCACGCTGGGCAAAATGCTTAGCAGCATTTTGTCTGTCTTTGTGTTCTGAGTTCAAATTCCACCGAGGTTGACTTTCCCTTTCAACCTTTCGGGGTTGATAAATCAAGTACCAGTGAAACACTGGGGTTGATGTAATCCACTAGTCCCCTCCCTCAAAATTTCAGGCCTTGTGTCTATAGTAGAAGGAATTGTTATTAGTTTGTCTGTTGTTGTCGATGTTGACCAAGGACATAACACGCGAGACGAAGATGGGTCATAGTGTGTGGGGGTGGTTGACCAGTCCAATGTGTGCTCAGAAGACTCTGCTGCAAGTCAGGCGCTGGTGGTCTGCTGGAACTGAAGGCAAGGAGTTGGGGGGGGGGTCTGGGCTTTGCACAGCTCG
>NC_068999.1:49183520-49190193 GCF_001194135.2 Octopus bimaculoides
GGAACTGAAGGCAAGGAGTTGGGGGGGGGGTCTGGGCTTTGCACAGCTCGTGTTTTCTCTGTGCTTCTGCTTTGGTTCGTAGAAGGTGGGACCTCTGTTGGTGCAGTTTTACCAGGCAAGGTGGTCTTGTGCTTGTGCTTTCCAGGTATCAGGGTTGATCTCAAAGCTCTTCAGTGAGGCTTTGAGTGTATCCTCAAAACACTTTGTCCTCCATGTGTGTGCTTGCCTCCTGCTAGTTCACCATAAAACAGTTTCTTTGGGGAGTCTCGTGTCACATGATGTCTAGACAAAAGTACACGTAAAAATACTACACACATATATACATACATGCAAAAATATGCATGCACATGTATATAACAGATTTCTTTCAGTTTTCGTCTACCAGATCCACTCAGAGCTTTGGTGCTGGTGCCATGTAAAAAGCATCCAGTCCACACTGTGAAGTGGTTGACACTTTGAAGAGCATCCAGCTGTAAAAATCATGCCAAAACTGACCTCACTTGGTCCACTCTGTAGGGTGGTTGGTGTTAGGAAGGGCATTCAGCCGTAAAAAATGATGCCAAAACACACAGTAACCTGGTGTAGTCTTCTACCTGGCTGGCTCCTGTCAAACTATCCAATCCATGCCAGCATTGAAGGTAGATGTTAAACAGTGATGATGATGGCTACGATAGAAGATACTTATCCAAGATGGCACACAGTGAGACTGAATCCAAGTTTCTTAACATCACAGTGATGCATTCATGACCTATATTAAATTAAATTAATTATTTCTATGAAACAGCAGACTTAGAAAATAGCATACCAATCTTCTCATGGGGAGGTTAAAAAAATTGTTAGGCTTATGTATATTGGTGAGGCCATGGATATGGTAAATTTCTTTCGGTGTCTGTTAAGTTGGATCTAGTGTTAATTCATAGAGAATGTCTTTGTTCTTTTTTTCACCTGTTTGACAGTTTACATGCTGTGGGTAAAATAACTTCTTTCCTCTGATTTCTTGATAATCAATGCTATGTAGGGAGACCTTTTTTAGTGGGTACTGTTATCCATGTTTGGCATGTGCGTGCATACACACACACACACACACACATATGACAAGCTTCTTTTCAATTTCCTTTTTACCCTGTTATACATGTCTATTTCCTGCACTATTATTCATCTACCTTCTGTCTTCTACCTCTTGTCTCTTGCACTATTATAACCTCATTTGCCTATTCTCTTATACCTTTTACACCTGCACTGCTTTATTATACTTCTGCCTCTTACACAACAACCACCACAATCTCCACCATTGTTGTTTTATTACCAATTTCACAATAGCGAACAAATAATGTTTTAGCCATCAGTCATTTGACTTTGGCCATGCTGGGGTACCTCCTCGAAGCCTTTTTAGTCACAAATCGTCCCCGGGACTTATTTTTCTGTAATCTTCATACTTATTCTATCGGTCTCATTGAATAGTGATAGAGAGGGTCAAAGTATGACACACTGACACACAGAAATTCGTTTTGGCATTTATTATTATAGATATATAGATGACATGACAAGCCTCTTTCACTTTCCATCTACCAGTTTCACTCACAAGGTGCTGGTCGACCAGAGGCGTTTAGTAGAAGACATTTGCTCAAGGTGCTGGTCGACCAGAGGCGTTTAATAGAAGACATTTGCCCAAGGTGCTGTACAGTAGAACTGAACCTGTCATCACATGGTAGCAAGGAGAGCTTCTTAACCACACATCCATACCTGCACCTGTAATAAATTAGTGATTTACATGAGACAGGGACCTATAATCTAATTTCTGAATGCCATATAAATGATTAATGTAGGTAGAGATAACAGGTGTCACATAATTCAGTGGACAAATAAGAATCAGTAGTTTGTTTTGAAGTGGAATTCTATTTTTATTTTGTTATGTTGATGGGTTTTTATTGTTCATAGGTTTTGCTAAATATTTCAGGGTTGGTCTTTATTTTTGTCAAGCAAGTTTATCTTATCAGAAATAATGTTTGAAAGGGATTATGTGTATGCATAAATCTTGTGAATATTGTATATAGGTATTGCTGGGTGCTTAAGAGCCTCACTTTGCAACCATGTGGTTTCAAGTTCAGTCCCACTGTGTGGCCCCTTGGGCAAGTGTCTTCTACTATATAGCCCAAGGCTGACCAGTGCCTTGTGAGTGAATTTATTAGACAAACTGTGTGAAAACTTGTTGTGTTTGTGTGTGTGTGTGTGTGTTTGTTCCTCTCCACCTCGACACCTGATGCTGGTTTGTTTACAACCCTCTTAATGCTGTGGTTTAGCAAAAGAGAATGATAAAATGATGATTATGATGAGGAATTTGATTTAACCCTTTCTGTTAACATAAGCTGCCTTTGTTTCAATTAATTTTTAAAATAAAGAAAAATTTAGTAAAATGACTTTCTCATTATCAAGCTGGGGGTCTGGAACAAATTAGCATAAAATTTTGATAGATTACAATTTAGATCACTTTAAAACAGCAAGTTTTCGTCATAAAACTTGGGGGTGGTCTTAGGCAGGCTGGAATCTAAAGGGTTAAAATCTTATGCTGTTTGACATTATATAAAATTTGTTAAAAGTACTTTGTTCCCCCAACCAATATGGCTCAATATTACTAACACAAGAATTATGTCAGAATTCAACCTTTCCTCATGACACATGATGTTATTTTATGTATTTTATTAAGAATTACACAAGCTTTTGTGTGCAAAGGAACTTTCTTTGTTGATTGTATGTCTAATTTTCTGCGATGGGTTATTGTGATGACAATTTAAGCTAAATGGACTGTTAATTCCATTTTGTGTGTGTGTGTGTTCTTCTATGCCTCATATTTTGGATGGTGGTATATTCATTAAGTATGTTGAGGCAGATTGAAATATGTGAACCCTTTTAATATCAGTCTGCCTGAGATCACTCATACGAAAAGTGTTTGTTTTTAAATTAAAAAATTTCAACTAAAGTCTCATTATATTTCATCCTTTAGCTTATCCAGCTAAAATATTCCACTTGTTTTATGTTCAAACTGGCAAAATTCAGCTTCTCACACCTACTCTAATATATTCTAAAAATATACAATCATATCATTGAAATCTCAAAGCTACAAGATAATACCTGATTAAATTCAAAACATTGGGAATAAATAATTATTACCTTTGATTGAATAATGTGAATGCTAAAGGGTTAATATGAATAATAGCATAAAGTTCCAGTTAGTCAGTACCGGTAAAATGATAATATTTAGAATTTCAACTATTTTAGTAAAACCCTTTCAAAATATGAATATGGTTGAAAAATAAATTGAAATATAGAAACAGCCTACCTGTTAGAAATATAGCCGTGAATGGGTTGAAGTGGAGAGTATAAATTTGAAATTAATAGTTCAGAAAACCAGTCAGTCATCATCATCATCACATTCATCATCATCATCATTTAACATCTGTTTCTCGATACTGGCATGGGTTAGATGGATTGAGAGGAACCAACAAGCTGCAGGATTGCAGTGAGCTCTGATGTCAGGTTTGGCATAGTTTCTATGGCTGGATCCCCTTCCTAATGCCAACCACTTTACAGTGTGTATACTTCCTTTGTTGATGTTCAATGTCCACAGTCAGTTCTGTTTGAAAAAATATTAAAAGAAAATTAGCCCATCCGACACGCACGTAGTCGATTGACTAAATGTCTTGGAGCAATTCCTAACTTCAGTACACCGGATAATGTAATGCATCAATCTAGTCACCAAAGTCCACTGCAGGCAGTGTTCTTTTGTTTTGGATTTGTACTCTGGCACTTTAAGCGTTTTATATCAAGCTTTCAGTTCTGTCCATGCAGACAGAAGTACATAAATGGTTTCTTTTTTTCTTTTTATCTCTCACAATCATATTTGTGATATAGAAGTAGCTAGATAGATACTTGTGGGTTAACTACACAAACTCAACACACAGGATATTAGAAGGTTTGTGTTTTATCTTTTACTTGTTTCGGATGACCATTTCGGGGCACTGCTGTGAAGGGTTCAGTCGAACAAATCAACCCCGGTACTTATTTTCCTTTTTAAGTCTGGTATGACTACCGATCCTATTGGTCTCTTTTGCCAAACCCCTAAATTATGGGGATGTAAACGAACCAATGACAGTTGTGGAGTGTGTGTGTGTTGGGGGCGAAGGGGAGAAATAAACACGCACACACACACACACACACACACAAGGGGCATGCACATAGTTTCTGTATACCAAATTCACCCACGAGGCATTGGTTGGCCCTGGATTATAGTAGAAGACACTTGCCGAAAATGCTGTACAGTGGGACCGAACCTGAAACCATTTGATTGCAAAGTGAGCTTTCTAACCATACAAATATCCATGTGCATAAAGCAATTTATTGATAGTCAAAGATATGTAAATGTTTACCCAGTATCTAACTTAACTGCAGTATTTCCATAGAATACACAGACACAGTGTAAGCAGGAGCATGAACAGAGGTGGGGACACTCTACTCTGTTTGCAGATTGTGTGATCAGAATTAAAGTAATAATTAATCTTTTAGCATTCAGATTAATCTGTCAAACGAAACACTTATTTATTTACATTGCTTTGAATTAATCATGCATTGTCACATAGCTTTGAGATTTTGATTATGTGGTTGTTTATTTTTAGAATGACAGTATAGGGTAGGTGAGAGAGGCTGGCTCTGGCCAGTTTGAACCTAAAGCAGGTAGAATATTTGGGGCTGATGTGACTGGTTTAACCCTTTAACATTTAAACTGGCCATATCCGGCCAAAATATTGTACCTGTTTTATGTTCAGAGTGGTCAGATCTGGCCTCTCACACCAACCCTACAATATCATTTTAAAAATTAACAGTTTCCTCATCAAAATTGCAAAGCTACAAGATAAAGGAAGATTAATTCAAAAGAAAGTGAATGTTGGAGGGCTAAATACTAAAATAAATCACCCTATAAAATTATAATTGTTGTGCAAATTAATGTCTTGGATTATTGAGTGTATGGTCATGAACCATTAGACTAGCCATTATGCTGTACCATCATTGTCTAGGTACGTGATTCCTTTTGGTTCAGTCTGCATGGCTGACATAATAGTTCCCTTTACACTTTGTGGTTTGAATGGTGAGCAGTAGAAGGACATCCTACTGTTAACCTTAATTGTTTAAATGGTTTGCAAAAGAAGAAAAAGAAACATTTGGAAGTCCTTCACTAGCATGTTAGCAGGAAAATTCTTCAAGCAACCAAGGAAGCTTCTGTGCAGTCATTCAACCTTCTAGAAATAGCAGCCAAATCACACTGATTTAGAAAAGGAGGACACATTAGAGAATGTGCTCCTGGGTGCAGTGTACTCAGGAAAATGAGGGATGGTCATGGTTGAATTGCTTTTAAACCTGTCTGCCCAAAGCATTTTCATAAGATTGTCCTAAATGTTCATGCTTGTTTTTAGATTTTTAGCGAGCCCTTGTTTTATACATTCTGAGTAATATATAAGGCTTTTCTCTCACAAGTCCTAAGTTATTGTGATGGTTGACAAAAATTGGGAATATGTTATCATATATGATGCAGAGATGCCAGGGAAATATGTCTTGTGTATTACAGTATCACATGTGATACACAGGTGAAATGTTAATTATATAAATTTATATTTGATCAGACATATTGCAAAAAAAAAAAACCTTCCAAAATCTATTTCGCGAACTGATATATTCAATAAGGCTTAATTAAGATGAAAAGAAACAATAAGAAACATACCGTATTTATATATATATATATATATATTAAAAAAAAACCTTTAAAAAAAATTTAATTTCCTGCAAAATATAGCTTATTTATTACCACTATCTTCCATTTCATCACCATGACAAATATCACAACCAACCAGCAGCATTTTGTATTGTGTTTCTTTTTCCTATTTGTGTGGATTATAATAGCAGGTTTGACTGGCTGGCTGTGTTTGGCATCACTCCAAAATACTCATCATAGCTTATAGAAGTTTGGTTTGGTTTGGATATTGTTGTGGGAGCAAACTTAGCGCATCTGTACCATTATCACGCATGTAATTTGGTTAGAACTGAGAGTTTCATGGCTAGTTCTGTTTTTAATGAGGACATTACTGAAACTAATTTAGTGTGGTGTACCATGCCTTCATTTATTTAAGACAACTACCTAACCCTCACCCTAACCCTAACCCTCACCTGAAATGAATCTTTGCTGCCCTCTAATTTTCTTTTACTTGCTTCAGTCATTGGATTGTGGCCATGCTGGGGCACTGCCTTGAAGGGTTTATATAGTCCAGTGGTTCTCAACCATTTTTTATCTATGGACCCCTTTGATTACTGTTTTACCCTGGTGGACCCCCATAACCTATAAAACTAGTTTTATAGGCACTTCTTTGAAAATTCCCATTTTGTTTTTCACACATTAACTCGAGTGGTTTGAACTCTGTAAAATGTTAGAGAGAGAAACCAAGCTGTTCCTTTCGGTAAATACATCTGAATCAGAATTTTTTCATGGATCCTTAACATACTACTGTGTGCACCCAATTTACTGCTTTGCTTGCATGTCCCCACCAAACCTTACACGGACCCTCAGGGGTGATATCAACCCCGGTTGAGAATCACTAGTTTAGTCAAACAGCTTGACCCCCCCCCCCCC
>NC_068999.1:49190211-49195106 GCF_001194135.2 Octopus bimaculoides
CCCCACCATTATTTTTCTTTTTAAGCCTGGTATTCTATCAGTCTCTTTTGCTGAACCACTAGGTTATGGGGATGTAAACAGACCAACACCAGTTGTCAAGCACGGGGGATAAACACAGACACACACACACGTAATTGATTTCACAATAGCAAACCTACAAAAGATTCTTCTAGTACATCTGCTGCCTTGAATAATTTCTGTCTTGCAGTACTTACCTTCACTTTCAAAGTGTAATTTGAGAAGAGCCTCGGCTTCACATGCAATACAGAGCTGGTGACGATATGTGCTGTTGACTTCTTGATCAATTGTCTGACACTTTATTCCTCATCTCCTTCCTTCCTTCCTTTCTTTGTTTCCTCTCTCTTGAGATCGATACAGGTGAAATTATCATAGCTTGAAGAGCTGCCCAACAGAAGCAAATTAATAATTTGTAGTAGGGCACTAGTGTACAGAGCATTCATTGACAATTTTTTTTTCCTGTTTTAGGTTTTTAAATTTATGGCTTTAAATTAAAATTTGTCTTGATATTGACTTCTCATGTGTCCTACACCAACGTTTCATCATTTTCAACGTCCTCTTTTCCATGCTTGCATGGCTCAGACAGAATTTATTTAGGCTGATTTTCTATGGTCAGATGCCCTTCATCCTTTACCTGTTTCCAAACAAGATAATATTTCCCCATGGACAGACATGTTTTCAGAGTATTGGAAATGAGTGACACTGCTTGTATGACAATCACACTATATTCTCCTGTTTCGTACTAATTATCCTTATTCCTTGACCAATAACTTGGAATTTTGCATGTAAGAATTTAATAACACAAATTTTCTTCCAATTTTTTTTGGTTGTCTGTGACACATTAACTCACTGGTTATATGCAATTTAGTAAGCACTCAATGAACATATATATACTGCTGAGACCCCCCTTTGGCCATGACTGACCATGGGATTGCACCTAGAAAGTTACCCTCCCAGGCACAAGTCCAGGCAAAGTTGTTTATGGAAGACCAGCAGTCACCCATGCATACTGGCCTCCCCTCTCCGCGCCACCAGTGTTATCCAAGGGAAAGGCAAAGGCCGATACAGCTTGGCACCTGTGTGTTGTGTGTGTAGTACCGCCTGACTGGCTCCCATGCTAGTGGTACGTAAAAAGCACCGTTCAAGCGTGGTTGATACCAGTGGCCTGTTTCAGTTCTTTCTGCTGAGTGCAAATCCTGTGCAGGTCAAGTTTATGTTTTAACCTTTCATTGTTAATCAATAAAGTACCAATCCTGGACAGTGGATTCATGGAATGTCAGAGTGTTGGGCAAATACACCCTGTGGCATCTGTTTCAACTCAGCACATTCTTTCACTGGTTTAAAAAGAAAAAATAACCTCTAAATAAATGGTGATAGGCTTATGAAATTCTTAAGTACCCAAGTATATCTGCTGACCATTCTCACTGTCAGAAAGCTGACAGGAAAATTGCAAGGGTACTATGCAGCTGTTTGCATACAATGAATGATAATTCTCTCTGTATTTCTCTTTCTCTCCGTCTCTCTCTCTCTACACACACACATACACACACTATGGACTCTCCTGTTGAAGACAATATATGAGCGTTCAGCTTTTGTTGAATGACCTGCACAAATGATTTGTTTACAGTGATCAAATGTTTGCTCACTCCCTCCATCAAATTGGCATTACCTGAACATGTACACAGTATACCATGTATCAGGTGACAAAGTGATTGCAGAGCAATGTGAGATGAAGTGTTTTGCTCTAGTACATAATGCACCACCCAGTCTACGAATTGAAACCAGATTCTCACAGTTGTGAATGCTATACCCTAATGACTAGGCCATGTGCCCTCATCATCATTTAATCTCTCATTTTCCATGCTTTGGTATAGTTTCTATAGATGGATGCCTTTCCTAATGCCACCCACTTTACAGAGTGTGCTGGGTGCTTTTTTTCATGGTACCAGCCATCACTAAGTGAGGTCACCAAGCAGTTCAGTTGCTAGGCAAGACCCCTAAAGTGAGTGGGGTACAGTATTGAGGGATGTGAAAGCATGAGAGAGGGACAGGAACAGGTGTCTTGCTGAAAAAGTGAATACATAGCTTCCTCAGGCGAAGATAAAAGTTGAATATGAGAGAAAGAGAATTGAATTAGAGGGAGAGAAAAGACAGGTGGGTAAGTGGGTAGGTAAGTGCACAAGAGTGTGATGAACCTTTGTGACTAATGAAGAAATGATTATCATTAGCATTATCACTCTATTGAGTTCAGGTTATTTTAATTTTACATAATTTTGTATCACTTGGTTGTAGGGGATTGATGACTGGGCTTTCACAAGAGTTTCCTCATGTACCTGATACACAAGGCTTTTTTTTTGTGGGATTATTTCATGGAATGGGTCCTTATTTATTTAATGAAAAATTTATTGCTTGTTAACATTGGAACTGAATGGTACTTATTCTATCAGTTTCTTTTGCCAAACCACTAAGTTACAGGGGACATAAACAAACCATTACCAGTTGTCAAGTGATAGTAGTGGAGGAGACTAACAGAAAGACACACACACACACACCCATACATTTAAACATATATACACTGGGCTTCTACACAGTTTCCCTCTATCACATTGACTCACAAGGCATTGATCAGTCTGGGGCTATAGTGGAAGATACTTGTCCAAGATGCCCAAACAGTGGGTTTGAACCCAAAACCACATGGTTGCAAAGTGAACTTCTTAACCATACAGCCATGTGTGCACCTGTTAGTCAATTCTAATTATATTAACATGCAAATAAGCTTAACAAACAGTAGATCCGTTATCCTTCTTAACTATTATTTTGTAAGCAGTTTTCTTTCTGTTATCTTTCTCATTATTTATCTTTCTATTTCTCTACTTCAAATTACTAATTTTTATTGTGTGGCTAAGTCTTGGAAAATTTAATTAAAATTCCATTGATTTAAAAAAAAAAAAATTATTATTCAATCGTGTTTCTTTTTGAAGTTTAAATTGTCTTTTTACTGTTAGGGTTTACTATTTCTTGTTTCTCCCCCCAAACTTAGATGTTACTTATATTCCCAGTTGTATTCAGAAAAAGAGCCATTAATGTAAATGATTTCACTGCAAAAGTTTTCGATGTAAACGAGTTTTAGATAAAGCACCAGTTTGAAATAGATAAGAGAAATTGGCCCCACTGATGGAACATGATTGCATTTTCTATGTTAGCTTGGTCCAATATATTTGTTATATTGTATTGAATGTTGCCAATCAGCCCATTTAATTTCTCTCCGATCAAGTTACCAATCAATAGAGCTTCTATGTGGTAACTTGTCCTCTTCAGTCTAGCAGCTGAATTTCTATCATGCATTTTCCTACTCTCAGAAGACCTTAAGAGAGCTATGCTCTCGAGAGATCACTATGGTTTATACCAGTTTGTTAGACATCACACTTCTTTGTCAGCCTCTGGGAGAGAAAAATCAATATGATCATTGATTGTATGAGTAATATGTTTCAATTTTTAACCCTTTAGCGTTTAAGCTGGCCAAAATATTTTACCTGTTTTATGCTCAAACTGGCCAGATCTGGCACTTCATACCTACTTGTTTTATGTTCTAACCAGCCATATCCAGCCTATCACACCTACCCTTCAATTCCATTCTAAAAAGAAACAATCACATCAAAATATCAAAGCTATGAGACAATATATGATTAATTAAAAACAATGAATGAAAGAGCAATACAACTGACAGAACATCTGAATGCTAAATGGTTAAACCGGTTATATCTGGCCCCAAATATCGTACCTGTTTTATGTTCAAACCAGCCAGATCCAGCCTCTCACACCTACTCGACGTTTGTTCCTCTGAACATAAGCAGTCACATCATTGAAATCTCAAAGCTGTGAGGTAAGGCAAGATTAATTCAAAACAATGTGAATGAATAAACATTATATTTGACAGAGAAATCTGAATGTTAAAGGGTTAAGGGAGTTTGTCTGCTATTTCTGACATATCAAGTCTCCGCAAAGAGGCCACCTCTTTGCTTGGTCACTCTATGTTGATATTTCTCTTTTCCGATGTTTGTTTCTTTTTTCTTTATAATCCAATATCTTTGGCTGGTTGTATAAACTTCCTGTTATACATTAAGAAAAATGTAGTGAATTAGCCAACATATATATTGTTGAGTCAGAATTAATATATTTTATACAATAATGTGCATGTTTCATATTTTCATATTTTTGAATGCTTATATTTTGCTAAGAACAGTGTTTATCTTTCAGTAATTTTTAAAAGATACGTTCAATCTTTGCTATTCTGCTTTATTTGGTTGTTTTTCATTTGATAATCCATCTTGTGCTATCAATTTATCTGGAGCTTAATAAATTAGATTGGATTGAAACCCAAGCATGCATGTTTCACTAGTCAACAGAACGAGGCAGATAACATGAAAGAGAGGGGGGAGGGAAGAAAGAAGAGGGAAAGAGGGAGACAGAAAAGGAATAAGTGAACTGTAGTGGTTTGTGATTGGCTTTTAATCACTTCACTGAGAAGAGATCTGTTTGACATAATATGGAGATTGAGGAAGCTGGTTTCTGTAAATTTTAAGGTCGACGATGTCCTAGCAGTTGGATTTTCATATAGACATTCCCACACATTATAGAAATGTGTTTCTGGAAATCTTATTTTTCATTGGCTGCCTTGTGGGGTGGCAGTCAATGAGAAAATACATTTTGTGTTATAGAATTCCACTTTACAAAAGATCTTCAAGAGCACAGTGCTTCTTGTAACACACAGTAAGGACATCTTATTTCTAGCAATACTGGTACTACTTAGCACCCTCTGTCACTTTAGTGACGTCTATAAATTTGTTTTTTGGGTTGTTAAAACCCATATACATACA
>NC_068999.1:49195131-49209046 GCF_001194135.2 Octopus bimaculoides
ATATATATATATATATATAAACCATTCTTAATCCAAACAAGAAGAAATGAAGTTGAAAATGCACATAGAATATATGAGGATTAATTTATATTTTAAAACACACACACACACACTTTGCTGGTTTCACATTTGATTTTCAAAAGTGTATGTTATGTGGAGTTGCATTGCAAGTTGTCTTTTCTGGCTGTTGTAAAAATTGTTGGTTTTTATAGAAAGAATGTTAATTGGCTTCTCTGTATAGGAGAAAGATCTTTCATTTTCATCAGTAACTAAGTTTCCTCATTTACCTCAGGTTATAGGGTGGGGCGTGGTGTTTGTGAGTGCTGCCGCTATTAACAGCGTACAAGTATTATTCTCCCTATCTCAATGTGTGTGCGTATGTGTTAATAACATTAGTGTAAAATTCCAATAAATGATATAACATCAAAAAGGGGAGCAAGCAAACACAGGGGTATCCAGTCTCTTTTATTGATGAAAAACTGGGTCAGTCATAAACTGTTACATTTCAGATCTTCTACTCTTTTAAGTTCTTGGTAATCACTCTGTCTCAGCTACTCTCTTGTGATGACTTCAGTCTGGTAACACACATCCCTTCGTTCTCATTAAATTATTTGTTAATGTTATTCGGTTCAAATTCATCATCATCATCATCGTTTTAACATCCACTTCTCCATGCTTGCATGGGTTGGAGGGAGTTGTGTCGAAGCAGATTTTCTATGGCTGGATGCCCTTCCTGTTGCCAACCCTCACCTGTTTCCAAGTCAGGTAATGCTCCCCCCTGGCTGGATGTATTTTCATGGAAAACTGGAAGCAAAGGGCACTGCTTGTACGATGGTGACAGTCGTTTACAACAGCCACAGTCTCAAAACAAGGAGACACCAACTCTCTCTCTCTCTCTCTCTCGCACACACAGAGGATAGGCTTCTTTCAATTTCCATCTGCCAAATCAGCCCATATAGTTTTGGTCAATCCTGGGCTTAGAAGAAGACACTTGCCCAAGGTTCCACACAGTGGGATTGAACCCAGAACCCAGTGGTTGCAGTTCTTTTATTTCTCACATTAGTCAGTTCTCTTTCCGTTTTCTTCTTACTCTCTATTTATTTCTCTCTCTCTCTCTCTCATGCTTATGTGCATCCATGCAAACAAACATGTCTAATTTTATAATAAAGGATGGCAATCTATCTTGCTAGTGTCTTTCTTCATCTCTCTACCTCTCGCTTACTAATTGTTGTAAATTTCTCATATTCCTCCACTGGTGGTTAGCATTCACAAGATTATATTCTCTTCTAGCAGTAATACATCAATAGGCACACAGAACACATAAAATTATATATATGGGTGCTTTCAAGCCTTCCCCCTTGTTCTGTATTGTCACAAGACAATAATATAATAAATTACTGCTAAGATAGTTAACACCAATCAAATGATATTAAGTTAGTTGAAACCACCAATTTAAGACAAGGCTAAACAACAGCCTCACTGCAGTGCTTATAATGTCGACCTTTTACTTCCTTTGTCTTGTTTCTCTGGTACAGCAGATCTTAGCTTTATTGGTCTTTATATAAGGAGTTGGTTTCCTGCTATTTTACACACCTTGGGCAAATGTATGCTACTATAACCCCAGATTGACCAAAGCCTTGTGAGTGGATTTTGTTGACAGAAACTTGAAAGGCGGCAAGCTGACAGAATCGGTAGCACGCCGGGCGAAATGCTTAGCGGTATTTCGTCTGCCGCTACATTCTGAGTTCAAATTCCGCCGAGGTTGACTTTGCCTTTCATCCTTTCAGGGTCGATAAATCAAGTACCAGTTACGCACTGGAGTTGATGTAATCGACTTAATCCCTTTGTCTGTCCTTGTTTGTCCCCTCTATGTTTAGCCCCTTGTGGGCAATAAAGAAATAAGAAACTTGAAAGGGCCTCATTGTGTGTGTGTGTGCGCGCGTGCATGCCTTTGTTCTGACATTATGTGATGTTTGTACCAGGGCTGTGGAGTCAGAAACTATTAAGGGGTAGCTGAAGTTGGAGTCGGTAAAACTATATCGACTCTGACTCACAATATCTTTATTCTTTAATATAAACCAGTTGTAACATATAGCTCAAAGTACAAGCGTATATATATGCTTTATGAGATATGTAGACCACAATCATTTAATTACATAAAGAGGAGTCAAAGTTGGAGTCAGTGGTGCCAATAGTAGAGGAGTCAGAGTCGAAGTTTTTTGCTTTGACTCCACAGCCCTGGTTTCTATGGCAGCGAGCTGGCAGAATTGTTAGCATGCTGGATGAAATGCTTAGCAGTATTTTGCCCGTTGCCACGTTCTGAGTTCAAATTCCGCCGAGGTCGACTTAACCTTTCATCCTTTCGGGGTCGATGAATTAATCATCGGTCGAGTATTGGGATCAATCTAATCGACTATTCCCCCTCCCCTCAATTTTAGGCCTTATGCCTACAGAAGACAGGATTATGTGATGTTTGTAAATATGCATTGCTGTCATACAAACGATGTATCATTTCCAGTCTTCTGTGAAGAAAGCAACAAAAAGAACATGTCTGGCTATGGGAAATATTACCTTGCTTGGAAACGGGTGAGGGTTGCTGACAGGAAGGGCATCCAGCCATATGAATTTCGTCTGACCCGTACAAGGATAGAAAAGTGGATGTTAAGTGGTGTGGATGATGATGATGGTAGTCTCCTCATTGCTTTTACGTCTGTTTTTTTTTTCTGTGTGGGCAGGGTTGGGTGAGACTTATTGAAGCATATTTTATGGCTGATCCCCTTCTTGTTCTCAGCTTTTGTCTTTTTTTTAGAACTTATTGCTATAAGAGATGTAAAATGTGATGAATGCTTAAATGGTGTCTATACGAGGACACATGGAAGTAAACACACACACACACACACGCATTTGGACATAACATACACATACGACGGGTTTCCATACAGTTTCCATCTACCAAATTTCACTCCTAAACCATTCGTGAGGCTGATGCTTATAACTGACAATTACCCACAGTGCCGCGCAATGAGATGAACTTGTCGTATTTGATGGCATGTGGTGAAGGTGCGTAGCTAAGTGGTTAGGGTATTTGGTTCAAGATCGTAAAGTCGTGAGTTCGATACCTGGTGGCGCATTGATCAAGACACTTTAATCCACGTTGTTCCATTCCACTCAGCTGTCAAAAATGAGCAGTTCACGTATTTTAAAGAACTAGGCTTGTCACACTCTGTATCATGCTGGATCTCCCCGAAAACTACGTTAAGGGTACACGTGTCTGTGGAGTTCTCAGCCACTTGCATGTTAATTTCACGAACAGGTCGTTCAGTTGATCGGATCAACTGGAACCCTTGTTGTTGTAACCGACTGAGTAGCAGATTTCTTTTCTTTTTCTTTTGCGATAGCATAAAAGATGCACGGGCGTATTAAATACACCAAAAGGTTTTTAGTTCTTTAAAGCATGTAATTTAGGCCCAACTTCACTTATAGGCCCCGTCATGATTTTTTTGAGTCTTTTTTTGTAAACATTGCATCTTATATGCTATCAAATAGAGTAAAACCACGTGTTTGCGTAATGAACATTGTCAACACAGATGCAGATTAATTAAGGAACAATAACTGTTGCAATTAATAAGCCCTTGGTTATTTGTTTAGAGGAGTAGCTTCCCATGTTTTAAATGTACCCCTCCCCTTCCGTTTCCAGTTTTGAAGTGTTAATAATGATTGTGTTAACCTTATTTAAAATGCATTTTCTCATAGTAGTCATCTTGGAATTTATTCCTTCCCATTGTCTTAACTCTTTCTTTCTTTTTTTCTTTCTTTCTTTCTTCTGTTTGAAATAGCTTCTGACCTTCTTATTGATCTGCATGTTCACTTACTCCGACGTATTGGTAAGAAGGTAAACACAGAAAAATGGCAACGCAGCATAATAAAGGTAAGTGCTTCATTAATATTTTGAGTAATTATAGAAAATTGAGAATTATCTTTTCTGCTTGTATTTATTGACTTGTCAGATAAATTCGTTTTTTTTTTCTCTCCTACTTGGCACTTCATCGTCATGTGGCTGGAAATAGATAAAATTTATTCGGATTTTCAAAACGATATACTAAATTTGTAGAGGAAGAACGGGGCTACATGACAAAAACCACCTGATACTCTACAATAAAAGCATTTTTGTGTTGTTAATTTAAAGAACATTGGACCGGATTGAAATAAATGAAAAAAAACAAACAAACAAAAAGAACAAAAACAAACAAAAAGTGCAGGCATGGTTGTGTGGTAAGAAGCTTGCTTCCCAACCACATGGTTCCAAGTCGCTCAGTCCCACTGCATGACACCTTGGGCAGGTGTCTCCTACTGTAGACTCGGGCTGACCAAAATCTTGTGAGTGGATTTGGTAGCCGGAAACTGAAAGAAGCCTGTCATGTATATATATATATATATATATATATATATAGTCAATTCATGTGTGTCAATTCATGTGTGTGCGTGTGTGTCTGTGTTTGTCCCCCCCCTCACTACCGCTTTGGCAACTGATGTTGGTGTATTTACGTCTCTGTAACTTAGCAGTTCTGCAAAAGAGACCGATAGAATAAGTACTAGGCTGAAAGAGTCCTGGAGTCGATTCATTCAACTAAAACTCTTTAAGACACTGTCCCCAGGTTGGCCACAATCAAATGACCGAAACAAGTAAAAGATGAAAAAAAAAAACCAGACGATTTTATCTGACAACTCAGTGCATTCATTTTTCTGTGCTTTCATGGATTGTTGGTTTCTTGTTGAAGTAATTGTTTGTATAGCTGGATACCCATCCTGCCCTTCAATATAATTGATTATACATCTCAGCTATGTATTTTTGATGTTTCAACTTCATAGACGCTACACAGAACACTTCACAATTTCTTTGTCTTCAGATCTATAACCTCCTCCTTGTCATGCAAGTATAGAAAACTTAAAGCAGTCATCATATTACAATTCTGCTTGTCAATCCATTAATATGTTAGCATATGTGTTGGACAGTTATCACTATAAATTGGGATTATTGTAGTAATAATAATAATAATAATAATAATAATAATAATAATAATGACAATAAGGCAGGGAGCTGGCAGAACCGTTAGCTTGCTGGGCAAAATGCTTAGTGGCATTTCATATGTCTTTATGTTTTGAGCTCAAATTCTGCTGAGGTGACTTTGCCTTTCATCCTTTCAGAATCAATAAAGTAAGTACCAGTTGATCCCTGGGGCTCAATGTAATTGACTTACACCCTCCCTTGGAATTGCTGGCCTTGGGCCCAAATTTGAAATCATCATCATCATCATTATTATTATCATCATCATCAGAAATACTGCCCTTCAGGTGGGTTTTTTTGCTAGTTCTTATAATTCAAATAGTAGATTGGCAGAATTGGACAATATGCCTTATGGTATTTCTCGCAGCCCTTTTTGTTCACAGTTTAGATCCTTCCATGGGTAACCTGGCAGGATTTGAGCTCAGATCTGCTGCTAAGCAATCAATTTTATCCATGCTATACACTTTCACAGTCTTGTAACACTGTTAAAAATCACTTATATATCATATAGTATTTATATTTTTAAGCATTATTAAAAAAAATTTTTTTTTTACAGTTTTGCCATTACTTTGATAATGCTGATGCATGGGAAATTGAACAAAATGGTTATGAAAATGTCAAAGTCAGCACCAAATTAAAAATCTTAAAGGTATGTTTCTCAGCTTCCGTTTTAGAACATTACTTATATTCTTTGAACACTTTAACTATTTTGTATTCTGATTACTTAGTGAAATGTAATGCTTCTTCACCTACTTTTTGGCATGCGAATCAATGTATTCTATAGCGTAAGCATGTGTAAGCATTTAAGCATTGTTTACTATCTTTCCAAATTCTGCTGCATTTCACATGGAATTTTTGATCCTGCAAAGTCATCTTGGTGTATAAGTTGATCCACCTTTCTTGGCTGTAAATTTTGGTCTGAAAAATTTTAATTGTATGCTGGAAAATACAGTATTCACATTGTGTGTGTATATATATATATATATATATATATATATATATATATATATATATATATATATATATATATATATGCATGTATATATACATACACATTATATATATATATATGTATGTATGTATGTATATATATATATATATATATATACACATTATATATATATATGTATGTATATATACATACACAATATATATATATGTATGTATGTATATATACATACACATTATATATATATATGTATGTATATACACACATTATATATATATATATATATGTATACACGCACATTTATATATGCATATTTCTATATTTAACAATTGACAGAATCTGCTAGAAACTCAGTTTGATTTGAACTTGAAGTTTCGTGAAAAGATCAGTGATTTTGAACCTAATCAGCTCCGCTGCCAACCTCTTGGTCGAGATATAAATGGAGGCTCCTATTGGTATTTAATTGTAAGTAAAATGTACTTGACTCATTTTTTGTCTTTTCAGGCACTACTTTTGTTCTTCGTTTATTCCTCCACACCACCTTAAATTTGTGATGATTTCCCTGTAATGTAAATTATAAGTGCAGGCATCGCTTTAATCATTGACTGTGCAAAACTCAAAACAATAGATCCATATTGACAAGTCTAAAGGATCCATACGTACTTACTCAATCCTTTTGCTCCCTATGGAGCATAGGTTATTCATAACTTTTCTCCATAGTTCTTGACTCTGTGTTGTCTTTTCTGCTCCCTGAGGGAAGGCCTTCCTCTCCTAAGCCTTGTTAGTTTTGAATTGTCATCAAGGGTTCTGTAATTTTGCCTTTTCTAGAAAGAGGTGTCGGCTCTACACAAACCCATTTTTACTTCTAGGAAGAGGTGGTCCATATTAGCCTGGCTTGTATCGTTTGATCTACTCAGCATGGGAGGCCTTGCCAGGAACTTATGCTCCTGTGTCACGGCTCCCAGGGTCATTAAGGCACACAAGTCACTCTGCCACAACCAAGGATCTATATTCAACCACAATCTTGTTTTTACTGCATATGTTGGCTAATCCTTTCATGAACATAGAACCCTAAGTTCCATTGGTCCAGAGCTTAAATCTGATTTCCTTTCTATTGATAACCCTTTAATATTTCTAGTTTCATTGATGGATTGACAGAATCAGTGGAGCAACAGACAAAATGCTTTAACCTTACCATATTTGGCTGCATTTTTTTGTTCTGACTTCAGATTCCAGTAGTGTCATCTTTGCTTATCATCCATTTGAGTGGATGGTGGGAGAGGTCGATAAAATATGTACCGGCCATATTTGTAATTGATTGATGGTGTTCCTTCCCACCAATTTATTGTCTATGTTAGAAATTATAATTCGTCATTTAACATCAGTTTTTCCATGTTGGTATGTGTTGAGTGGTTTGACATGGAGTGGACAGGCTCTGATTGTCTGTTGTAGTATGGTTTCTACGGTTGGATACCCATCCTAATGCCAACCACTTTATTGTTTTCCATTCGTTCTATATATCTTTCTCTATCTGCTGCCCAGGACAAAGAATTAAATCTGCGTATTTATCGTGAAGATCACCCAACCATAAAAGAAGAGGATGAAGTCTGGAGAGTCATATGCAAGTAAGGACCCAATTTCCTGTTTTTAATCATTTATAATTGAAGTATTCTATTCTTCACAATGAGAAACTCTGCATGCGTACATTTATCAAGGTGAAACTATGAGCTTAGTCTCCCTGAATGACTGAAAAGACTGGCTTGTGAAAAACAAATGAAGTGACATACCAAAACGAGTGAAGGCAGAGTTATAGTGATGTGGTAGCTCATTTCATCTTTGCATGTTGTAACTTATGATCCTAAAATTAAACTAAGTCCAAAGTTATTGATCTTTCTCTAACTTGCTCTGTTACAAACTGTAAATTTCTAGTTTTCTTTTGAGATTTTGAAAGCAGTTGGAAAAGGTACAAACACAATCCTTAAAACATATCTTAGGCTTGTGTTGTGTTCGTGTACTGCTGCATAACTCACCGTAAAGCAGCTTGGTAGCCTGTATCAATCTATGCCTCAGTATAGTTGGGTCCTGTCCAGGACCCAACTATACTTCTGGGAAAAATAGTTTCAATTGGTATTGTGTCCAAAATTTCTGACAAGTGCTTGGCTAAGAAATGGGAGCAAGAGACAACTACAATGCTCCCATTTCTCAATGAGAAAATTACTCTACCAGTCCTTGGTGATCCATCAGAGCCATTAAGGCAGCTCACTACTGAAGATTCTAGGGAGCAGAGGGAGAGAGAGAGATTGAAGTACACATCTACATGTATTTATGCAAGCATACATAAACGTGCATACATGTATATAGACTTGCATGCATGTACACATTCACACTCAGATGTGCATATATGTATACACACACATGCACATATGTACGCACATGCACATTGTGTTTATCTTCATAATTAGTGTTGATTATGGCGTATCTATCATATTATTTTTGTTTGTGTATTTGAATATTATTGTATAAAAAAAATGTGTTAAAAATAGAAACAACAAAATTTATAAAATGCAATATTTCCTCAGGTCCCATAAGCTTAAGTTATGAAGTGATTTAATCCTCTGATACATGATGATACATTTTTCACTTGTCACTGCTTTCTTTTAACAGGGATCGCGATGATCTTGCTGGTTTGGTTGCTATCTTGGATTCTGAGATAAATTCCAATAAAGAACAGACTGAAACTGAAGATAAAGATGAAACCAAAGAAATGGAAACTTCTGAATCTCAGGTGAAACGTAAGTGTCATATAGTTCCATATTCAACCAAATTATTTTGTAATAGAATTACTCTCTGCTTTTGTGTGGGAATGATTCAGCCATGGTAAGGCACATGGCTTCAGACAGATCCAGGGCAAGTTCTGATACCCCTTTTTCTAGGATCGTTACTGACCCTTCTTGTGATTAGATTTGCTAGTTGCTCAATCACTTTCTTTGAGTGTCCAGTATGAGAATTCACAGGTTTTATGAGTAAGAGCCATTTTGGTTACAGCCATTTTGGAATTGCTAATTCAATGCCAACTTATTTGACATCAGATGGTCTTAATCTCTCTCTCTCTCTCTCTCAGCATCAAATTATGTTTATATCTATGTCTCTCTTTATATCTATGTCTCTCTTCTAGATGTGTATGTTATTTCTGTGAATGCATTTGACAATTAAGCACAGTTGACTAGACATTTAACTTGTTTTGGTGACTACATTTTGGTACCAGAGGCACTGATGAGCAGAAAAAACTGCAAAATATCAGTGTCTCTTACTTTTGTCCACTTCAGGGGTAATTTTGTTTTGCATGACTTTGGATTTTTTCCCAACATGCATTACACACACACACACACACACACAATATATTTATTGAAACTGAAACAGAGTTAGTCTCATGACTTGAGTTTCAATAAAAACCCATATCATTCCCAACAATAATGAGCATTCTTCTCTCATTCATCCTACTAAAAGCCAATGTGTGTGTGTGTGTGTGTTTGTATTTATATATATATTCACATTTGCATATGCATAAATAATTTTTTAAAAATTGTTTTTCATTCCAGCTGAAATAAAACAACCTCTCTCAGTAGACGAGTTGCTGGATTCTACAGTGAAAAAACCAGAGCATTTTAAAGTTAACCCAATTATTATCAAGTCCGAAGGAGACGGCAGTCACGGAAAGAAAAAGTATGAAATCAGCGAAAAGGTTAGGGATGCGACAGAGGAATGCAAAGTTCTTGTGAAACCTTTGGCAGAAGGCAGCTATGTGAAAGTGGAGCCTCCCGATGATGGATTTTACAAAATATCCAAGCCCACTACCTCCACCACCACCTCTGCTGCTGACAAGAAAGACTCGGAGATCCGTAAAATAAATGACGGTTGCCGAGATATCAAAATTGTGCTCAAAAAGGATGAGGCACACACTATTAATAGTGATGACAGCTGTGAAGCAAAAAAACCACCTGTGGTAAACAAAGATCGCGTCTCTGTAGATACTTCAGGTGTCACGGAAAAGCTGGCTGATAGCAAGCGGGATGATGAAGCAGAGAAGTCCAAAGATGAAGGTGATAAGAAGGACATTGTTAGCAAGGTGACAGAAGAAGATGTTGAAGGAAAAGATGAGTCCAAGGGCTTTGATAGTAAGGAGGAGTGTGTTGCCGGTGAGGCAAAGGGGGACAAGCTGAAAGAGAAGCATGTAAAGGATGTTGTTGCTAAGGTGGGCGAAGAGGAAATGGCCAAAACAATTAGCGGAGCAAAAGATGATGCTTTGCAAGCGAAAGAAGCTAAAGGGGAGAGGTCGGAGGCGGAGGCGAAGGCAGTTAAAAGCACAGGAGAGGAGAAAAGTGATGCCAGTGCAGAGGTGAAAGATCAAAGGTCAGAACAGAAGACAAAAGAGAAGGAAGGCAAGATGGGAGGGGATAAGGTACAAGAGAAGAAAGATTCTGTTGAAAGTAAAGTGAAAAGTGAGAAGTTGCAGGATTGTAAGGATAAAGAGATTAAAGGTGGGAAGCCAAACGATGATAAAGAAGTGAAGGTGAAAGGTGAAGAGTTGGTAGAAAAGAAGGATAAAGATGTGAATAAGATTGAGGTGAAAGGTGAAGAGAAGAAAGAGAAAGATGTGACAAAACTTGGTAGCAAAGGAGAGAAGTTACAAGACGATAAAGACGCAGATAAAACTGAGGCGAAAGGGGAAAAGTCCCAAAAAAAGAAAGAGAAAAGTGAGGACGGGAGTGAAATGTCACAGGATAAGAAAGAAAAAGGGTCTGTTGAAATTAAGGTCAAAGGTGACCAGTCACAGGAAGGAAAAGATAAGGACAGGAGTAAGGGCGAGGCAAAGGACGAAGAGTCAAAGAGAAACAATGATAAGGATTCAACTAAAATTGAGGTCAGAGGTGAACTGTCACAAAGTAAGAAGGATAAAGAGAGTATTGCTGAAGAAAGCAAATCATCAGAGCAACAGCAGCAGGAGAAGAAGGACAAGCTTGGCATTGAGGCCAAAGCTGAGAAGCGGAAGCTGTCCAGCTGTGAGGAGCCTGGGGTGGAGAGTAAAAGCCGGAGAGAATGTAGTAAAAGTGGGTCTTCTGACTCTAGTACTACAACTTCTATTGGTGGTGGTGGTAGTAGTAGTAGTAGTAGTAGTAGCAGCAGTAGCAGTAGCAGTAGTAGCAGTGGCAGTTCTTCGTCTGCGAAAGTACCTGTCACCATTAATCTTGATTCCGAGGAGAAACCAATTAACTTTCGCCGAGAAAGTGTTATAAAGATTGGCAAAAGACTTGACAAAATGACGCCCGAGGACACCCTCCCCTCGAAGAAACCTGGTGACAACAAGGAGAGCAGTTCAAGCACTTCCAAAGAACAGTCAGGTTCTAGCGGAAAGGAATCAAAAGATATCGGTCAGTCCAAGCCCGTTGCTCCGATAGATCTGAGTAATAAGAACAGAGACGGTGGTGGAAGCATTGTCAGCTCAAGTTCCAGTTCAAGCCAGTTGCTTAAAATTGCGGATAAACTTCATGCTAAGAATTTGTGCAAACAGAATGAAGGAAAGGATGACAATAAAACAGTTGTGAACAGTAGTAAAGATGTTAGCAAAAAGGCGGAAGGCAAGGATATCGGTAAAGAAGAAAAGAAAGAAAAGCAGGAATCTGGTTCTTTGTCTGATACGAAATCTGTCCAGGAACCATCAAAATCCACAGAGAGCCGACCACCATCTGATACAAAACAAAAGCAGCCTACTGAGAAATCAAGTGAAACATCATCTTTAAAATCATCCGGTTCCAGTAGTGATAAGAATGTCAAAGAAAACAAGGAATCCAGTAGTTCCAAGAAACTTTCCAAAGACATAAGTGAGAAAGATAAGTCAGCCTCTGATGTGAGAAAAGACAGTTTGAAATCTCAAAGTAAACCGAAATCTGATGATAGTGGCAGTGATGTTTCTAAGAAGTTAGATGAAAAGAAGTTAGAGAAAGGGGATGACGCATCAAAGAAAGAGACGAGTGGCGCAGGAGAAGTAAATGCGAAATCCAAGAAAGACGACAACGCATCCGGTTCTTCAAATGACTCAAATATCCGTACTGAATTAAAAACTAGCAAGAAGGGAGAAGAGAAACTGAAGACTAAGGCCGCTGAGGTTCCTAGTGACGATGAAGACAGTTCAGAAGTGGTAGACAGTGCCAGCAATTCAGAAAAGAAGACCTCTTCTGAAGACAAAAATAAAGAGCCTGAAAATAAAGAGAATCTTAAAAGTAGTTGTTCAAAGCAATCTGAGGAGAAAAAAGCGGAGAGCATTCCCAAATCTGAGGGGGCTGCCGAATCATCGAAAGATAAGAAGTCAGTTGTCTCAGAAGTATCCAACCAAAGTAAGGGCACAGAGAAAGATGTCTCCGAAGAGAAAACTGAGAAAAAAGTTGCTAAAAGGAAGTTGTCCCTAAGTAAGCCAGAGTGTGGAGGAGATGAGTTGGATAATCAAAAAGAAGACCCAGTTGACAAACTACAGAAAAGCAGTGATTATTTAGATGAAGATAAAGAGCAGCAGTTGGCATCATCAGCTAAATGTGATAGAACAAACGAGAAATCTAATGCAACTTCTTTGGATGGGGATGCTGGCAAGGAAGAAGAAATGCTACCTGATGATGGTGCCGATGACAAGAACGATTGTTCTCGAATGCGTAAAAGGAAAGCATCTGATAAACCACCAATAACGCTACCTTCTGCTAAAAATGAAAGGAAAGTAACCCCTGAAGAATCTTCTGTTAATGCTCAGACAGAGGAACATTCTGAGCAAAGAACTGAGGAATTAGACGCAGCTGTTTCTAAGGCAGAGGCTGACGGCTCTGTGAAAGAGGCTGACGACTCTGTGAAAGAGGCTGACAGCTCTGCAAAAGAAGCTGATAGTTCTGTTAAAAAAACTGATGATTCTGCAAAAGATGCTGATAGTTCTGTGAAAGAAGCTGGCAGTGATGCCGAAGAGGGTAATCTTCGGTCATCTCGTCGACTTCGGGCAAGGAGAAAACAGAGTTACGCTCCTCCTCCTGCACCAGAAGCTGAGAAGAAAAAGAAAGGCAAGGAGTCGACGGTGAATGGCAATAGCGGCACTACTGAAAGTGAAGACGCTGCAGATGCGAAACGAACTCGATCTCGGAGGCGAACAGAGGCTGAGCTAGTGTGTACAGATTTAATCATTCCCGATGATGAGAAGCGGACGCGGGGCAAGAAACGTCAAAACAGCCTCCTTGAGGACTTTGCCGGTGCGGAGGAGACACCTGAAGAAATCGAGCCTAAAAAGGCCAAGAACTCCAAAAACTTTCGCAAAACTAGAACACGCTTGAAAGACGGAGACGATATGCTGAGTTCACAGTCAGACAGTGATGATATGCCTTTGAGTAAAGTGACAAAAGGTCGCAAAAATATTTCCAGAGGCAAAGGACGCAACAAAAATTCTCGGCAGCCATTAACAGTCCTCGAAGATTCAGCTTCTGCTTCTCCTACTAGAAAAAGCTCTCGCAACGTTAAGGTAGGTGTCGCAATATTTTAGCTCTCTCTTTTTTATTTGTATTTGTTTTTTTTTACTCCTTTCTGTTACTGGACTGCGATCATGCTGGGGCACCATCTTGAAGAATTTAGTTGAATAAATCGCCTAGAGTATCTAAGTTTTTTTTTTTTTTCTTTTGTTAAACTGGGTTCTTATTCTGTTGGTCTCTTTTGCTGAACTGCTAATTTACAGGGATATAAACAAACCAGCACCAGTTGTCAAGTTGTGAGAGGACAAACAAAAAGACATGTTCACCTAGATGTGGGTATACAGACAGACAGACACAGAAATACATACACACACACACACATACACACACACACACACACACACACAC
>NC_068999.1:49209056-49212388 GCF_001194135.2 Octopus bimaculoides
CCAATATGTGTTTTCTGTTAAATTATTCTTTTACTAATCTCAGTCACTGGATTGTGGCCATGCTGGGGCAAATCCTTCAAAGAAGCTAGTTAGTAATATTGACTGTATTACTTAAGTGGTATTCATTTTATTAAAAAGATGAAAGGGAAAATCAACTTGGACAGGCTTTGAATTCTGATGACGAAGGGGCAGACCACAAGCTGTTTTGTTTGACACACTCCCAAATCTGCCAAACATTCCCCACTGGAGTTGATAAAATTAACTACCAGTCTTGCACTGAGGGTGATTCAATTACTTACATGCCCGTCTGTCTAAATTTGCAAAAGGGCTAGTTATGTATTGGCTATATCTCCCTCATCACTTTGCAGCCTTGTGCCAGTGTTTGAAGCCACTACTACTACTACTACGACGCCCAATCTTCCAAGTTCTTTTACAGGGCTTAAAAAACTGAAAAACGTGTGTGAATCTGAGAGGGGAATATGTTTAATAAAATCATAATTAACCGATCTTTCTGTATTTTCTGTTACCCAAAACTAGGAATTCTTCAGCTGTTCATTGTGTGTGTGTGTGTGTGTGTGTGTGTGTGTGTGTGTGTGTATATATATATATATATATATATATATATATATATATATATATATATGTATATTTATAAACAGATATATGTATAGGTGTACACATACAAGGGGCTGCTGAAAAGTTCCTGGTTTTAAGTGTATCCCAAATGGCCTAGTTGGAGACCCAACCTTCCAAGTTCTTTTACAGGGCTTAGAAAAATTGGCAGACTGCTACAATAAGTGTGTGACTCTGAGAGAGAATATGTTGAATAATTAAATGATCCTCCTGTATTTTCTTTTACCCAAAGCCAGGAACTTTCCAGCACACCCTTGTATATGACTATGTATGTTATAAGCTGTTGCATTCATTTCTGTTGTGACTGAATGTCTTTCATATTCTTCAGAAAAAAGACTACGATGATGGTGACTACGAGGCTTGTCTGACAGGACGGTACTCAACCAACGGGCGTGGCAAGCAAGGGCGAGGTGCCGTTGCAGTTTCAGTTAAGGGCAAGAAGCAGGGCAAGAAGCGCAGCAGCTCCGTCGAGTCTGACAAGTGGGTGTCGGACAAAACGGAGGAAGAAGAGGAAGAAGAAGATGACGACGAGGAAGAGGAGCTGTTCGTTGGAGAACTGCTCCGTAGGAGTACTCGCGTACGCCGTCCGGTTGGTACCAAGAACAAGTTGCTCTGCCTTGGCACTTCCAGCGATGAATGCAAATCGGAAGAGACCAATGAAGATGACACGAGTGACGAAGAGTTCCTGCTACCAAAGGGCAGAAATGCTCGGAGAGCTGCGGCACGATCAGGTCTGTATATATATGTGTATATATATATATGTATATATCATCATCATCATCATTTAACGTCTGCTTTCCATGTTGGCATGGGTTTGACGGTTTGACAGAGGGCTGGCAAGCCAGAAGGCTGCACGAAGCTCCAATCCGATCTGGTAAAGTTTGTACAGCTGGATGCCCTTCCTAATGCCAACCACTCCGAGAGTGTAGTGGGTGCTCTTTACATGCCACTGGCACGGGGGCCAGTCAGGCAGTACTGGCATCGAACATGCTTGAATTTGTGCTTTTTACGTGCAAGCTGGCAGAATCATTAGCATGCTGGACAAAATGGTTAGCGGCATTTCATGTCTTCACATTCAAAGTTCAAATTCTGTTGGGGATGACTTTGCTTTTACCCTTTCGGGGTCAATAAAATTAGTATGAGTTGCTGTAATTGATTTACCCCACTCCCCTGAAATTGCTGACCTCGTGCCAAAATGCCAAGCCAATATTCATAGGGTGGTGAGCTGGCAGAATTGGTAGCATGCCAGGCAAAATGCTTAGCGACATTTCGTCCATCTTGACACTTTAAGTTCAAATTCCACCGAGGTTGACTTTGCCTTTCATCCCTTCGGGTTCAATAAAATTAGTACCAGTTGAATACTGAGGTCAATGTGACTTACCCCTTCTCCCAAATTTACTGGCATTGTGTCAAAGTGTATAAAAAAAAGGTGGGTGGGGATGTACCAACAACTACATAAACACCACAATAACAATGAATATATTTGTTCATAATTTCATATATTCTCAGGTGCTAAAGAAGCTGAAAAGGTAGAAGATACCGAAAACGATAAACCTTGTTCCAAATGTCAGCAATTTGACCGACCAGAAACGGTAAGATTTTATCCTGAATTTTTTTTTCTTTTTCATTTAAAAAAAAAAAATTTTTTTGTTGGTGTCATTCACCTCCAATCAAATAGATTAACTCCATGGCAGTTATAGGTAATTTGACACTTTGGTTATTATTCATTTCATTGGAAAGTTTGTGGAAACTGTGTGAACCAAATGCATTTGTTCCTATGCACTGCCTGGTTCATGAATCGAAATTTACAATTTTCCAATGGTTAGAGCAGCATTTCTCAACTGGGGTTTCCCGGAACCCTAGGGTCCCACAAAAGGTTCCTATGGGTTCCGCAAGAAAGAGTGAGATAAGCTAATGCTAATTTCATGATCGTAATATTACTATACATGCACAACATATTATTGGTTATTGTAAGATAGACGTCATCCTATCTAACCTAATATGTTATGAAAAGGATATAACAACCACACACACACACACACACACATGATATTTACCCATGAACTATGATGAAAAAAATATGAGAAAGATATAGTATATAATTTTTTTTGTGCAGGGGTTCCTTGAGACATGTAATTTATTTTAAGGGTTACGCAATGGTAAAAAGATTGAGAAACACTGGGTTAGAGTGTCAGGCTCACAATAATGAGGTAGTGAATTCGATTCGTGGACCAGGCTGTGCATTTTGTTTGTTGTGAGCAAGACACTTTATTTCACGTTGCTTCAGTTCACTCAGCTGTAGAAATGAGTTGTGACATCACTGGTGCCAAGCTGTATCAGCCTTTGCCTTTCCCTTGGATAACATTGGTGGTGTGAAGAAGGAAAGCTGGTATGCACGGGCGAGTACCGGTCTTCCATATACAACCTTGTCCGGACCTGTTCCTCAGAGGGGAACTTTCTAGGTGCAATCCCATGGTCATTCATGACTGAAGGGGATCTTTATCCTTTGTCTTAGATGAACAGTTAAAGAGCTGAAGGTTTTCATCTGTCCCGGGTCCATTGGGGTGTCTGAGTGACTTTCTTCACTGCAAGGAACAACTTGATTGCTCTGGCACAAGTTTTCATATTTTGTATTCTGATTCTTTTCCAGATCCTGCTCTGCGACAAGTGTGATGCTGGTTATCACACTCTCTGCATCC
>NC_068999.1:49212561-49218179 GCF_001194135.2 Octopus bimaculoides
GGGAATCAAGCTATTAAAGATTCTTGGGTGTGTGTGTGTGTGTGTGTGTAAGACCACAGGAACAGTTGTGTCAGCAAAAGAATGTTTGCCTCGACGGAAAGAGGCATTGATTGATGTTTTCAAATGAATCATTAGTGGACATGAGCTTAATGAATTCGTTAATTACTTGGCAATGTCACTGGTTTAAAAGAAAAGTTTTAAGTCTTTAAAGTTGTATTTGAAAATGAAAGAAAAGAAAAAAAAAACTAATGATAATCTTTTTGTCATTTTTGTTTTGAAAACTTCCAGTTGGATGTTTATTGATTTAAAAAAAAAAAAAATGTATTTTTATTCTTTTCACCTTCAGACATTGTTTCACAACTAGATTTGTATCTATTATTGTTCACACATATGTGCAGTATAGAGAAAATAGAGTGATGGGCCTTGCCCAGTGTTCAAAACAAAAGTAACGTTTTTTAATTTTTTTTTACTTACTTGACTGCTGCTAATGGTCCAGCGCTTTACTTTTACAATTATTGTTACTTCATACACATCTGATGGTCTATTTCCTCAGTCTTTGCCTTGTGAGTGGATTTAGCGGATGGAAACTGAAAGAAGCTTGTGTATCTGTGTGTGTTAGTGTGTACCCTTGTTTTTGACATATGATATTACAAACAAGCATCACCATCATATAAATGATGTTTCCAGTCTTCTGCAGAAAAACATATCTGGCTATGGGAAATATTACCTTACTCAAAAAATAGGTGAGGGTTGGCAACAGGAAGGGCGTCCAGCTGTAGAAATCATGCCTCAGCAAATTCCACCTTACTCGTGCAAGCATGTAAATGTGGACGTTAAATGATGATTATGATGACGATATCTACATGCACATGTACGCTTATTGGTTTTGAAGAAAGACAGCATGCTTTTCTCAGACACTAGGGATTTAATTTTCAATTGAAATCATCTCCCTTTGGTATTGGAAACTGGGATGTTGCTGTCTTTGTTGTTTAGTTCTCTCCCCTCAAGTCAGCTTTGATTGATCCAGACGCATGTTGAAAGGCATTCTTGCTGTTACCATCTTAGAACTTATGCAAACATAGTGTGTCTAAGACCACATTATCCAGTGTGTCCTTCCCTTCTTTTTCAAGACTTTTGGATGTGATTTTATTTTAGGGAGATCTGGCTGCTATTTCTACCCGACCTGGTGGTTGTGTAAGCTTAACTTTTACTCTCCACGCCTACCCTTCCTACATATGTTAAATGCATAAATTCCTTATGCTTGAATACAGTTCTTTTATATGTATTTTTTTCCTTTATTTTTTCCTTAGAAAATGTTATTAGAAAAACTGATGACTAATCTGCAAGAACTTGATCTCCAGTTAAAGAAAAGGGAAAGATTAATGAAGAGGTAAGTGATTATTGTTATTATGTTGTTGATATAGTTGTTTTGTTGTTTAACCCTAGGTCATGGAGGCGCAATGGCCCAGTGGTTAGGGCAGCGGACTCGCAGTCATAGGATCGCGATTTCGATTCCCAGACTGGGCGTTGTGAGTGCTTACTGAGCGAAAACACCTAAACCTCCATGAGGCTCCGGCAGGGGATGGTGGTGAACCCTGCTGTACTCTTTCACCACAACTTTCTCTCACTCTTAATTCCTGTTTAGGGTACACGTGTCTGTGGAGTGCTCAGCCACTTGCCCGTTAATTTCACGAGCAGGCTGTTCCGTTGATCGGATCAACTGGAACCCTCAACGTCGTAAGCGACGGAGTGCCAGCAACAACTAACCCTAGGCCAAGCGGTGGTAATGCCATTTGCCCTGTTAGTAAAACATCTGCTGATTTACATATTTGAATAATATGTGTTGGATAAAAGATCCCATGCTTGAGATACAAGGCAAGGGTTCATGGCAGCAGAAAGAGCATCATGCCTCAATAACATACTCATCTAACACATGCTAACATGGAAAAAACAAATGAATGGTTGTTGTTGCTGTTGTAGCAGCCAGCAGCAAAATGCTGGGCAAAATATGCTTAGCATGGTATTTCTTCTTACCACGCACCTACACCTGCACCTACTTTCTCAAGTTTCATATGAAAAAGAAAATGAGGGTGGAAATGGAAGGTGCTGCTTCCTAGCAAATTCATTGAAAGGTGGATGAGAGCAGTGAGCATGGACTGGAGCAGCAGGCTGCCTCAGAGCCTGCTCCTGTCGATAGGTGGACAATTGGGGGTGGGTGGAGATGGACGAGCACTTATCTTCAGTGGTCAGAGTTACCATGGTTTTGTGGGGCTTCCACAAGAAAACCCTTGAAGATCTGCCTTCTTTTAGGGAATTCCCTTAACCCTTTCTATTTCCCATTTTTACTATTTTTTTATGCTTCATTCTGTACTGTCCTTGATGTCTTTTGTCAACCATTGTGGTACATTATTACTAATATAATTGTGTGCTCACACACACATTGACATACATATGCACATACATACATACCTACATTCATATATACATATATACATGATATTTCTTGCATTGGTTTTCCCATAATGTAGGTTTCTCTTTTCTACTAAAATTTTGTATGTAGTGAAATTGACTTGATTTATTTATTTTTTTTCCATCATTTTTGTTCCTTGCAGAAAGGAAAGGCTGGCTTTTGTTGGTATTAGCTTGGATAATATTTTATCTGTAAGTACTGCACTATTTTCTCTTTTAAGGATCCACTAGTAAGTTTATTGCTGTCTAAACATATCATTTAATTGTCCTGTCTTTAGCATTCAATACCTGCTACTATGAAACTGCAGCATTTACTGTAACACACTTCAGGACATGATCTTGTGTCCTCTTTTGTGTGTGTGTGTTTGCCTGCTATTTTTTTCCACTGGTTGCTATTAAAAATAATCTCTGTAATGAAAACTTTTCAAAACTTATTGATTCTTCAGTCTCTGGTAACATTGTGGTATAACATTTTCACCTATATCTGTTGTCACCATTAATCATTCACATTGACGCGCACACATGTGTATGTACATGTATGTATCTGTGTGTGTGTTTATGAGTGTATGTATGTATATATATATATATATATATATATATATATATATATATATATAATTTTAATTATTAATAATAATATTGATAATAATGTTTATGTGTGTATATGTATGTTTGTGTGTGTGTATATGTATGTATGTATGTGTGTGTATATATGTATATATATGTGTATATGTATGTGTGTGTATATATATATATATATATATATATATACATATACATACACACATGTACATATGTATGTGTGTGTATATATATATATGTGTGTGTGTGTATATGTCTATGTATCATATATATATCAAATCATTGTCATCATTTTACATTTGTTTTCTGTGGGTTGTCACAATCCAAATCATCGCTTATTCGAGGTTAGTACTTACTCAGATGTGGTGGAGGCCCACTTGTTTCTTTCAAAACTACTGCAGATCCTCTGTCATTCAGGTTTCACTGCCATACAATGTCATTACTCCTATTCATTCTCTCCGAGACAGAGAGAGAGAGAGAGAGTTGGGGTGGTGGCAGAGAGAGAAAAAGAGAAAGGTTGGGGAGACACTTTATTGTTAATAAATGTAGCAGTTAGCTTTAGCAGTTAACACTAGTTAATGATAGTATAATGGCTTATTGGTTAAAACTTAGCTTGCCACTGTGTTATTCTGGTATTCGCTCTGTGCAGCCAAGCTTGCTGTACCAGATGTATTGCTATGCTTTTTCTATATAGTATCTTTTTTTTCATATATGAAAACAGCTGAAATAATTAGTGCAATGTGGTTTACTTTCAGAGTATAGTTTAAGGCCGGAAATGAACTCTTGGGTTTATGATACAGTTCTATCAATGAGCTGGTGTGTGTTGTTGTTTAATAACCCCGTGCTTCATGTTTCATTTGGGACCAGCCCTGAATTTATAGACTTATAATCAAAATTTACAGATTTATAATAATTTATAGACTTATAATCAAAGGTGTGCCAGATATGATCACCTTCATTTAAAATTACATCTCGTAATGTGTCCTTATACTTTTAAAGTGGTAGATGTAGTCTGAGGGAGGTTGGGCTGCATTTTCCAGACCGTCAAGCTAGCATATGTTTTTGTGTGTGTGTACAGAACATCAACCCCATCAGCTTTGTCATTTAATGTGTTTTTACTGTGTCAACATGGCTTAGGTGAGTCTGCTGTAAATTGTATCTTCACTTATTGTAACCCTTTGTCATTTCATGTATAAACCTTGGTGTTTTGAGATATATAATCACACACTGCCTCACTCTCTGTGTTCTCCTTAGCATTCTTGTGCTGCAAACTACTTCTGCTGTCAGTGCTCAGCACATACATACATACATGCATATATGCATGCATCCATCCATACATACAACACTAATATAAATACCAATAGCCATACCTTTGTACAAATAAATACATGCATACCCATTCACAAGCTGTATCTGTCTGTGGCTGTGTGGTAAGAAGCTTGCTTCCCAACCACATAGTCCCAGCTTCAGTGCTACTGTGTGGCACGTTGAGCAAGTGTCTTCTACTATAGCACTGGACTGACCAAAGCCTTGTGAGTGGATTTGGTATACAGGAACTGAAAAAAATCCCATTTTGTGTGTGTGTGAGAGAGAGTATGTATATATATTTCTAATGTATGTGTGTATGTGTCTCTTTGTTTTCATGTTGTGTGATAGTTGTAAAATAATCAAAATAACTTTGAGTCTCATTCGTTTTTGATATTCTGTGAGAACATGTCTAGACATGGGGAAATATCACCTTGTTTTGAAACAGGTGAAGGTTAGCAACAGGAAGGGCACCTGGCAGTGGAAAATCTGCCCCCAATACACTCCATCCAACCCATGCAAGATTCATTCAGTTTCTGCCTATCAGACTCACTAAACAAGGCATTAGTTACTCCAACTATAGTAAGAAGCTTTTGCTCAAGGTGCCATACTTCCTTTTTCGCTCCACTATTAGAATATTTTCCCTTCTTTCCTTGAACTATACCCTTTGGAACCCTTGCTTTTGAACTGAGTTATAACCAAGCTGGCCACGGGGCCATTTCAACTCAACAACATATTCTTTTTTTTAATATCTGTGTTGATTTTTTTTTTTTTTGCTCAATAATAGGAAGTGTCTATACAACCTGACACAGAAAGTTTTAACCTGCTGCTGTTAACTCTAATGATTTGTGTGTATGTGTGTATATATATATATATATGTGTGTGTGTATATATATATGTGTGTCCGTGTGGTGTGTATATTTCAGTGACTGACAGGCAGGGCTGGACTGGCCTAGTTTAAAGGCTCTCCCTTACCTCCCTTACATTATTGTTTGGATGTGAGTAAGCTATGTAACCTCCTTTATTTTATTTTACTTTGGTTATTTGTGTGTGTGTGTGTGTGTACGTGTGTGTACGTGTTTGTGGAACAAATTAGTGACTGGCGCATACTATATATTTATTACTACTGCTGTTGTTATTGCTGTTGCCAGTACAATTGAGATTGTTCCACCACTACCACCACCACCACCACCACAATAACATCGAGGAGGTTTTGTTTTATATCCCGCTTTTATTCGTTTAATAAAAAAAAAAAAAAAAAA
>NC_068999.1:49218356-49221380 GCF_001194135.2 Octopus bimaculoides
GTGTGTGTGTGTGTGTGTGTGTGTGTGTGTGTGTGTGTGTGTGTGTGTGTGTGTGTGTGTGTGTGTGTGTGATCAAGTGTTTATGTTTCGTCGTTCTGTTTGAATTTGGCAAAATAGTTGCAAGAAATAATAATAATATCCTTATATCAATACTTATAGACACATGGACAAAGCTAACACCAGGAGACAGACGTGTGGACATGTGTACAAACACACTGAGACACAAATGGTGACATACATATGGAAAGACACATACACACACACACACATGTGTACAATCACACACACACACTCAGGGAAATACACAAAACAAAACCCAGACATACACACACTCTCATATTGATACAGATTATTCAATGATATGCACACTCACGCACACACACATGCACGTGTTCACAGACATACATATGCACACTTAATCTATGTTTGTAATTTGTCTGTCTCAGTTCAGTCACACCAATTATCATGTATGCTATTGCCTAAAGCTGCATATAACACACCAACTAAATTCATTCAGTAAATGAAAGCCAAAATTTAAATGCCAAATGTAATGCTTATTTTATTCACATTGTTTTGAATTATTCATGCATTATTAGAACGATATTGTAGGGTTGGTGTGAGAGGGCAGATCTAGCCAGTTTGAACATAAAACAGGTAGAATATTTGGGCCAGACATGGCTGGTTTAAATGCTAAAAGGTTTTAAGACATTGGGATTAAAATTTCAAAAGTTTTGACAATGAAAGTCACTAGTGTAGCATTGTTTCACATGCCTTGACAGGGGAAGGACATAGACTTCACTAAAAACTTTGAAGAACAGTAAATATAACATTATATATATACATATATATATATATATACATATATACATATATATATATATATATATATATATATATATATATATATATATATATATATATATATATGGCATGTATCTTAAAGCAATCTTTCAGAGCCTGAAAGATTGCTTTAAGATACATGGCATATTTTGTAAATATGCCTGTTCAAGTATCATAAAAGCATAAAACTATTAGTAACTCTTTTGGTTGTGTATTAAGTTTATATTTATCTTTCTCTTTTACTGGATGGAGTACTTGTTTTGTTGATTCTACTTCTATCGGATCTATAAACTATATATATATATCTAAATGCCACAGAGCTATGCCATTGAGTATATGAAAGCATATTGTGTTTCTTTATATAGCCGATAGCAAACTGTTTTTGGTGCAGAATTACTAAAGTGTAGATCAGTTAATATCGTAGCATTTTGTTTTGATCTTTCCATTCTGAGTTCAAATTCTAGCCTGGTCTGTTTTCTCCTTTCATCCTTCTGAGATTGGTAGAATAAATATTGGGTGTGGGGGTCTTGATATAATTGACTATAACCTAAAAATTAATGCACCAGCTTGGCCGTGTACCAGTGGTTGAAATCAGCAAATAAGTGTAAAAGAGATTACTCCAAATACATTTATATATGCTTCAGACCTCTTTTACTTGTTTCAGTCATTGGACTGCAGCCATGCTGGGGCACTGTCTTAGTTGAACAAATTGACCCTAGTATTTAACTTTTAAATCTGATACTTATTCTGTCGATCTCTTTCGCTGAAGCGCTATGTTATGGGGACATAAGCAAACTAATCCCAGTCATTAAACAATGGGTGGGTGACAAATTTCACTCACAAGTATTAGTATAGACATTCTGAACCCTTAAATTATACTTCAAAATATCTATCTATCTATCTATCTATCTATCTATATCTATCTGTCTATCTATCTATCTATCTATGTATTAAATATATATTTAAAAATTTGCTCTGCACCTGGCTACCTTTTCCTGTGCACCAATATACTGTGGCCTACTTACTATATGAGAACTACTGCTCTAATTTAGTTGGTTAGTCTGCTAGAAATAGCAGTCAAGTCTCCCTCTAATCACACCATCCTTGTTAAAAGAAGCAACAACAAAAATTGCACCGTACAATGTATTTCTCACTATACCAAAAAAAAAAAAAAAAAAGGAGGTAGTCATATCTGAAACACTTTTGATCATAAGTCTTATACTCAATCAGGTTAACCCAGGGCTAAACAGCAACTGCACTTGACAGGTGTTCACCTGCTGGTTTCACCATATTTCATTCAGAGAGAGGGAGTTTGTGCATTTAGTTGGAATCATTTGGTGCTATTTCTTTGCTTCATGTTGTCTGGTATGTTTGTTGTGTATTGAAAAATGTCGACTCTTTTTTGCTAATCTTTTTTCTTAACAATATTTCTGATGAAACACACTGCTTTTGTTTCAATTAATTTTTGCTCATAATGAAGAATTAATTAAAATTAATTTTGTCGTTATTAAGCTGGTGTTTGGAATATAAATTAGCACGAAATTTTGTTGAGATCACCTTAACCCTTTTTTATTACTCCGTTTCTGTCAAAATACATTCCTTTCATTTCAGTTAATTTTGCAAGAATTTATTAAAATAACTTTGTCAATATTAAGCTGGCGGTTTATAACATCTAATTTAACACAAAATTTTATAAAGAGGCTTTAATTTAGGTCATTTTAAAACAGGAAGCTTGTGCTACAGAACCAGGGTCTGTCTCAGGTGGGTTGGTGTGGAAAGAGTTAAACCAGTGGTGATCTCATCATACACACATGCATTGTTATTTTTTTTTTTTTAAAAAGAGAGGATTTAAAATATTTCAGTTGAAATTTTATTTATATATTTTTTCAAATAATTGCAATACACATTCTTTCTTTTCATCCTTTTTGACTTTGAAAGAAGTAAAAGCAAAAAAAAACAAAAAAAAAACTGAAATATTCTGGTAACCCCATGAGGTTGTGTAAACTATATTTAGTTAGTCCAATGAAGTTTTTTTCTAGATTTATTTGTAAATGTGTGCGTTTGTGTGTGGGTGAAACGGTGGCAGTGATGGTGGTGGTGATTGCATTAAAGTAAAATGCAATACTATATGGTATTTACTTTCATTCCCCTCTTTCAATTGTTTTGGTGTCAGCTTTACTTTAT
>NC_068999.1:49222585-49235872 GCF_001194135.2 Octopus bimaculoides
GAAAAGTTCATGGCTTTAAGGGGGTCGTGAAAGGCCCGGTTGGAGGCCCAACCTTCTGAGTTCTTTTACAGGGTTTAGAAAAACTGAAAGACTGCTGTAATAAGTTTGTGAATCTGAGAGGTGAATATGTTGAATAAAATCATAATTAACTGATCTTCCTGTATTTTCTTTTACCCAAAACCAGGAACTTTTCAGTACTCTCTTGTGTATATATATATATATATATATATATATATATATATAGGCACAGGAGTGGCTGTGTGGTAAGTAGCTTGCTTACCAACCACATGGTTCCGGGTTCAGTCCCACTTCAATTTGGGTTGCAATGAAATTTTATGTTTTGAAAATTTGATTGTATTTTGAATTGTATTTGAATTGAATTGAAATCTGTTTGTGTGTGTGTGTTTGTGTCTGCGCTTAAGTTTTTTATTTTGTGTGTGTTTTTATTTTGTATGTATGTGCATGTGTGTGTGTGTATTTGTATTGTTTGTGTGTGTGTGTTGTGTGTTTGTGTGTTTTTATCTTGTGTGTGTATTTTCTGACTGTGAGCATATAAGAGAGACTATACATGGGTTTTGCAATCTGATTTTGTAGGAAAGAAAAGAAAATATGGAGCCTAATGTAGAATGTCAAGGCCAATCAGTTTCTGGTACTCGAACATGTCGCGCACGTCGATCGATCAACTACAAATTTACTGAGTTTGACGAGCTTATTGACAGCGCTATCCAGGACGATATGAAAAACGCGAAAGATGCTTCGGCTGCAGAATGTAAGCTTGAAATAAATTAACTCTTGTGGGTTTTTTTTTTTGGTTTTTTTTTTCCTTTTGAAAAAAAGATTTGTTTTTAAAAGGTACCAATTGAGGTACCAATTCAGGCAGTGGCAGTAAATTGGTGAAAAATGTAAGAAAGTGGGACTGGGTGCCTTGTGGTAGTTGATCCAAGTTTTTGAATTCTGACAGCAACATCTATGACAACATTGATGTCAAGCTGTATCCACCCTAAAGTGACCACTCTTTCGCTTGGACAACATTGGTGGTGTAGAGAGGTGATTGAAATGCACAAGACAAAGTAAAGCCTTGCCTAGACCTGTGCATCCATATACTTTGTCGATTTTTATAAAGACATGTTATGGTGCTGAAATTATGCTTCTTTGGTCTGTGAATTGAGTCAGCATTTACTCCCCACCTCTCTCCATCCATCAATCCATACATACAATTTTATGCATATGTGTGTGTATATATATATATATATATATATATTACAATATGGCTTGGTGTTAAATAACCACCTAAGGGATACTAATTATCCAATGAATTTACTGGTTTTTTATTATCTATATCAATAACAATGTTATGAACTAACGCTCTTAACAAATAGGTATATAAATAAAATATACATAGTTTATCAATATATAAATATCAATAAGAAATGGCAACCAAAATAGTAAACTGAACAATTAGATAATTTATTCATTAAATGATAAATTCAATTCATAAATTACAACTGTTTCCACCTCATTAATAAAACCATGTTTTTCAAGAATAATAAAATCGCATTTAAATATATAATGAGGTTTCATCAGCTGTGTTATTTGTTTATATGAAATAATTAAATTGAATTAAATGTATCATTTGATGATTAAATTATTTAATTGTTCAATTTATTGTTTCGGTTTCCATTTCTTATAAATATTTATATATATCAATCCAATATATGTATATACACATACACATGTGCATTTATATATATATGTATACACACACACACACACACACACACAAATGCATATGTATTTGTAAGTGTATATATATATATATATATCATCGTCGTCGTTTAACGTCTGCTTTCCATGCTGGCACGGATTTGACTGAGGGCTGGTGAGTCAGAAGGCTGCACTAGGCTTCAATCTGATTTGGCAGAGTTTCTACAGCTGGATGCCCTTCCTAACACCAACCACTCTGAGAGTGTAGTGGGTGCTTTTATGTGCCACCGGCTTGAGGGCCAGTCAGACGGTACTGGCATTGACCATGCTCAAATGGTGCTTTTTACGTGCCACCTGCACAGGAGCCAGTCCTACGGCATTGGCAACGACCACGCTCGAATGATGTTTTTTACGTTCCACCGGCACAGGAGCTAGTCAGGCGATGCTGGCAACAATCATGCTTGAATGGTGTTTTTTACGTGCCACTGGCACGGGAGTCAGTCAGCAGCCCTGGCAACGATCACGCTCAAATGGTGCTTTTAATGTTCCACTGGCATGGGTGCCAGCTAGGTGGTACTGTCATAGGCCACGACAACAATTTCACTTGCCTCATGAGATCTTCGCAAGTGTAGTTTATTATCCAGTGATTAAAGGGTACTCTTAAATGGGCTGGTTATAAGTAAGTACTGGGATTGATGCATTCTACTAAAATTTTAAGGTATTACTTCAGCATGGCCACAGTTAAATAACTGAAACAAGTAAGAAATATGTATGTTTATATGTATATATGCATATATAATAACTTTGTGTATATGAATATATATATAGTAATTTTGGGTATATGTCTACATTTTATTTTCAGGTAATGAAGATGAAGAGTCACATAGTGGTAAAGACATGTCGAACTTCAGCTCACGGGAAGCTCCTGTCAGCAAGGGCAAAGACATGGACACTATAATGACAGTGTACAGTGAAAGCAATGACCTTCGACCCCAAGGAATCCAAGCCAAAAAGGAAGCTGGTCGTCGCCGAGGAAAGGACATCTCTAATCTCGTGGGTAAAGGAAGCGACAGCGACGAACAGTATCCTGCACCTCGCAAAAGGCGGCCTAGGAGAAAGCTAACCACTCTAGACAGTGACAGTTATGGCTCCGATAGTGAAGAGTACAAAGCTTCCGAGTAAGTATCTTTGCTAAAATTATATTGTACATGTGATGACAAATTCTACTGTGTTTGTTGTGTTATGGATGCTGTGAAGTAGGAGTTATTGCTGAGATGAACCCTCAGGTGTCAGTTTTGTTTCCTGGTCGGATTTTTTTTTTTTATAGATGTTTTTGTCCCAATCAAGGCTTAAAGCCATTGTAGCTTAAGGGACTATAAAGAAGGAAAAAAAGGGACCTACAAATTAAAAAGATGTATATTAGATAATGGTTTCTTGAATGCGTAATGTGTTGGGCAAAATCAGATTGATTATGCTCAGCATTTTTTTAATTACAGATCTGCTCGTTTATGGTTGTCTTTGAGCTAACCAGCTAATTCAATCCCAGATAGAGCAGACTACTCCTCATCCAAATAAAGGCTCACTTAAAAGATTAAGAACCTTATTTCAAAGATGTATTAGAGTAATGTATGTTTTTTTTTTAATTTGTTTTTAGGGAATCTGACCCTTCAGTTGAAGATCTTGATCTGAGTGATTATTCAGATGAAGAGGAAGATGACGACGACGATGATGATGAAGACTATGGTACCAGGCGTCGATCGACTCGCTCATCAACCAGACAGAATACCCGTGCCAGTCAAAAGTCATCAAGAATTAACACACGGAGAAGCCGGCGACGTAACTTTGATGACTTCGGTAAAAAAAACATTTTCTCTCATTTTTTTTTTTGTTAAAATCAGCTCCACACATTGTCTTCATAATAAGACTGTTGGATATTAGTTATGTTTTTTTTTTCTGTCTTGATTGATTGTTTGGCTGCTAATCATTTATCAATGTCTACGAGAAGTAAAATATTTTATTGTTCTTTTCTCTAATCGTTACATTTTAAGGAGAAAGTTTCTGTTGTTAACAGATGGACATGCTTCGTAATATTGAAAAGATTTGTGTTTTATTAGCATTCATTGTCAATGTAATCGACTAATCTCCTCTCCCAAAATTTCCTTTAATAGAAAGGATTATTATTATCATAATTATTATTATCATTATTATTATTATTAATAATAATAATAATAAGTGTGGTGGATGGGTGGAATTGGTAGAGCACTGGGCAAAAGTGCCTTGTGATATTTAGTTACATATTTTTGCAGTCTGAGCTCAAGTAATGTTGAGATGTCAAATAGATTTTAAGAACCTAATTTGAGACGGATAAAAGGATAGAAAGTTGCTCTGAAGTGTAAATCACCTACCAAGAATCAAGTGACCTCTTCTGCTGCCCTTGCTTCAAATAAGGTTTTAAAATGTGTAAATATCGTTTTACATCGTTACTGTTTCGTATTATGCCAAGGGGATTAACCCAACAATTGAGCGGGAGTTATTTACTCCTGCTGAAAATTGACGTGAATTTTTTTGGTTTTTTTTTTTGAAAAACCTACAAAATGTCTTCTGTTTGACAACGTACCACATCTACTTCTTTTTTTCACTCTAAGAGGGAAAGAAAAGGAAGATGTTGCGACGTTCATTTCAAAAGTCATTTTTGTAATTCAGTTTCTGCTTAAAATGGAATGTAGTCTACAGGGCAAAGAATTGATAATTTGTTCCACTGAAACACCAATGAATTGTTTCTTAATATGTTGATTTCTTTTGATTAAGTACAGGACTCCTATATTGATCCCTTTTGATGCTTGATACAATCCCTAGTTCTATGATAAAGTCTTCCTGTTTTAAAGACATCTAAATCAAAAATTTCATATTTATTTTCCAATGGATAATCAGAACCTTGTAAATTGGATTTGGTAGACAAAAACTGGAAGAAGCCCATCATATATGTGTGTGTACCCTTGTCTAAATATGATAGTTGTAAACGAGCATCCTGAACATACAAGCGATGTTATTTTCCAGTCGTCCACGATAAATGTGTGTCTGGCCATGGAAAATATCTTGCTTGGAAACATGTGAGGGTTAGTGACAGGAAGAATGTCTGGTTGTAGGAAATCTGCATCAATGAATTTTGTCAGACCCATGCAAGCATGAGAAAGTAGATCTTGGTAAAAACTGTGTAGAAGTTTGTTATGTGTGTGTGTGTGTGTGTGTGTAATAGAGTAAGATATATATATATGCATATTATATTAAAGCACCGGACTCACAATCATGAGATAGTAAGTTCAATTTCTGGACTGGTCTGTGTGTTGTGTTCTGGAGCAAGAGACTTTATTTCACGTTGCTCCAGTTCACTCAGCTGTGGAAACGAGTTGCAATGTCACTGGTGCCAAGCTGTATCGGCCCCTTTTGCCTTTCCCTTGGATAACATCAGGGGCTTGAAGAGGGGAGGCTGGTATGCATGGGTGACTGCTGGTCTTCCATAAACAACCTTGCCTGGACTTGTGCCTGGGAGGGGAATTTTCTAGGTGCAATCCCATGGTCATTCATGACCAAAGGTAAATGGGGGTGATTTAATCAACTAGAACCCTTTAAGGCAGTGCTCCAGCATGACTGTAGTCCAGTGACTGGAACAAGTAAACAATAAAAGATATATTTATTTGTGGATTTACTTGTCTTTTTATTTTATTTTATTTATATTTATTTACTTTTTTATTTTTTTTCTATTTCAGTGGTTGATGATGATTATGACTCTGATGACAGTGGAAATTACCGCAGGTCCACGAGAGCATCGGTGAAGCGCAAAGTTAACTACCGCGAGAAATTCAGCGACGAGGAGGAGGAAATGACACCGTCTGAAGAAAGCGAAGCGAACAGCGAAGATTTCTCTGACCTTGCATCCGACGACAGCGTGAAACCAAACAAGAAGCTAAAACTGAAACTGGAGAAAAAGAAGCTCAAGAAGTCAAAGCGAGTGATTCGCAAAAACTTCTCTGACGATGACGACGACGATAAAGCAGACGATGGGATAGACGACGAAGAAGACACTGGTGATAGAGGCAGTCGGAAGAAGAAGAGGAAAAGCCAACAGCAGTTTTCATCTTCTCATGATAACAGTGCTGAGAGCGATGACGAGCTGAAGAGCAAGAAGAAAGCTGGTAGAAAGAGGCGTCTGGCTGTCAGTGACAGCGATTCTTCTTCTTCATCTTCTTCTTCGAGCACTCGGTCACAGAATCGAGTCCGCCGCTCCCACCGCTCTTCAACGCTGAAAGTGAATTTTAAGAAGCTGCTAGATTCAGATTCCGAAGAAGATTCTGGAAACATCGAGCGAAAATACATTCTCAGCAAACTTAAAAAGAACACCATTGTGTCCGACTCCGATTCCATCGCATCTGACGACAAATCGAGTATAAAGAATGATGATGACGATGAGGTCGGTGGTGGTGAGAATAAGGATAGCAGCAGTAACAGAATGGACATTGATGATAATGTCGATGGCGTTGGGGTGGAGACTAAAAAGGAGGGCAAGCCTGTCGGCAACAGTAATGTGGATGCAGTTATCAAACCTGCAGCAGCAGAAACAACAGCAGTACCACCACCACCACCAACAACAACAACAGCAACAGCAATGCTAACAACAACAACAGTTGCACCACCACCATCAACAAAAATAACTACAGAGACATCACTACCGCCAACAGTAACACCAACAACTGTGGAAAAACCAGCACTTGCAGTAAAAGAAACAGCAGCATCAGAGAAAACTGCATTAGTTGCACCTGTAAAGAAAGTTGCACAAGCTCCAGAAAAAGAGGCAACTGCAGCACCTGAAAAATCTCATGCAGCGATACCTGAAAAAGCTGCTGCAGCAATACCTGCAGAAAAAGCTGCTACTGTACCAGAAAAAACTGATACAGCAGCATCAGTGAAAACTGATACAGAAGCACTTGTGAAAACAGCTACTACAAAAACTGATACAGCAGCATCAGAAAAAACTGCTTCAGTAGCACCTGCGAAAACTGATATGGCAGCAGAATCAGCAAAAACAGCTCCAGTGGCACTGATAAAGACTGATACAACAGCATCAGTAAAAACAGATACTTCTGTGTCAGTAAAAGCTGATACTGCACCCTCATCAAAATCTGCGAAGGCAGCACCAATAAAAACTGCTTCAGGAACACCGGGAAAAACTGCTTGTGCAGCACCAGAAAATACAGATGCAGTAATACCTGCAAAAATTGCTAAAACATCTCTTGCAGAAAATGATTCAGCTACACCGGCAAAAGCTGCAAAATTAGCACCTGCAAAAGCATCTGCGGCGTCACCTGTAAAAGCCGCTGGATCAACCCCTGGGAAAACTGATACTGCAGCTCCAGTAAAATCTGATACTGCCACACCTACCAAAATCGACACAGCAGCAAAAACTGCTTCAGCGCCATCTACAAAGTCATCTGCAGCCACTCCTGCAAAAACACCAACTGCTACCAATGCAAAATCAACTGCAGACACACCTTCCAAATCAGTTGCAGACACACCTGCAAAATCAGCTGTAGCTACGCCTGCAAAGTCAGCTGTAACTACTCCTGCAAAAGCAGCTGCAGATTCACCTGCAAAGGAATCTGCAGACTCATCTGCAAAAACGGTTGTTGCCATGCCTGCAAAAACAGTTTCAGATTTGCCTGTGAAAACAGTTACAGATTCAACTGCGAAAAAAGCTGCAAGAACGCCTGCAGATTCGCCTGCAAAAACAGCTGCAGCTATACCTGCAAAAATAGGTGCAACCACACCTGCAAAAACAGCTTCAGACTCCCCTGCAAAAACAGGTGCAACCACACCTGCAAAAACAGCTTCAGACTCACCTGCAAAAACAGGAGCAACCACACCTGCAAAAACAGCTTCAGACTCACCTGCAAAAACAGGTGCAACCACACCTGCAAAAACAGCTTCAGACTCACCTGCAAAGACAGTTGCAGACTCACCTGCAAAAACATCTGTATCTACACCTGCAAAGACAGCTGCAGATTCTTCTGCAAAAACTGCAATTTTTCCTGCAAAAACTGCTGTCTTTCCTGCAAAAAGTGCAGTCTTTCCTGCAAAAAGTGCAGTCTTTCCCGCAAAAAGTGTAGTCTTTCCCGCAAAAAGTGCAGTTTTTCCTGCAAAAACAGCTGCTTCGGCATCTTCAAAAACAGCTTTAGGGTCACCTGCAAAATCAGCTGTAGCCACACCTGCAAAGACAACTGCAGATTCATCTGCGAAAACAGTTTCATCCACATCTGCAAAGACAACTGCAGATTCATCTGCAAAAACAGCTGCATCTACACCTGCAAAGACATCTGCAGATTCATCCTCTAAAACAGCTGCATCTACACCTGCAAAGACATCTGCAGATTCATCTGCAAAAACAGGTGCAACCACATCTGCGGATTCATCTGCAAAAACAGGTGCAGCCACATCTGCAAAGTCATCTGCAGATTCATCTACAAAATCAGGTGCAGCCACATCTGCAAAGACATCTGCAAAAACAGGTGCAGCCACATCTGCAAAGTCATCTGCAGATTCATCTACAAAAACAGGTGCAGCCACATCTGCAAAGACATCTGCAGATTCATCTGCAAAAACAGGTGCAGCCACATCTGCAAAGACATCTGCAGATTCATCTACAAAAACAGGTGCAGCCACATCTGCAAAGTCATCTGCAGATTCGTCTACAAAAACAGGTGCAGCCACATCTTCAAAGACATCTTCAAAAACAGGTGCAGCCACATCTGCAAAGTCATCTGCAGATTCATCTGCAAAGACAGGTGCAACCACACCTGCTAAAACAGCTTCAGACTCATCTGCAAAAAAACCTGCAGCCACACCTGCAAAGACTACTGCAGATTCATCTGCAAAAACAGGCACACCTGCAAAGACAGCTGCAGATTCATCTGCAAAAACAGCTACAACCACACCTTCGAAAACAGGTGCAGCCACTCCTACAAAAACAGCTGTATCAGTAAAAAATACTTCAGCAACCTCTGAAAAAACTGCTGCAGGGGCAACAACAGCCAAATCCTCAGGATCAGAAAGAACACCTGCAGCATCCTCATCAAAAACAGCTTCTTCATCAACACCAGCGAAGAAAACACCGACAGAAGGGACCAAAGCTGCCACAACTGTATCGGCAACAGCAACAACTGCAACATCGGCATCAGTACCAAGAAAAACAAGTGCAACAACGGCATCGGCAACAACAACAACAACAACAAAAACAGCAGCTGTAGCATCGTCATCAACAACTAAGGATTCAGCAGCAAAAACTCCAGTAACAACAAGTTCCTCTACTCCCGCCAATACTAAGAGCACGAGCAGCAGCAGCTCGACTAGCAGTAGCAGTACTGCGTCCAAGAACAGCTCCAACATCACTACCAATGTAACATCTACGACGACGACCACCACCACCAGCAGTAGCACACCCTCTACCAACTCCACCTCAGTCACCTCGAATACAACAAGCACATCGTCCAGCGAAACAACAGTTTCAAATACAGAGGTCCGACAGAGCGACAGCAGCAGCGGCAGCGGCAGTAGTAGTAGTAGTAGCAGCAGCAGCAGCAACAGCTGCAGCAGCACGGTGAACAGTAGTTCGTTTAGCCAAATGAACGGTCACGACAATCAGAAGGCTGGCCAAAAGGACAGGCTTTTGGAAAAAGCGGAAACTCGGACTATTCCTGTCGACCAGCAACAGCAGCGAGACGATAGCTTAGGCAATGAGCAAATAAGTGGTCAAGATGACCCGTCGTTACACGTGGTGGGCAGCTCTACCAGCCGGTCTGGACCTCAGGTAGCCAACGTTTTAAAACCCTAAAGCTTTCATCTGTTCTATCACCAATCACCATCACCTTGCTACGCTGCCGTCTGTCTAAATTCCTACGACTGGTTTCCTGGTTATTGTATTATTTTAAAAGACATTTTTTTTTTTTACCGTCTGTCTGTCTGTCTCTCTCTCTCTCTCTCTCTCTCTTCTGTAATATCTGATAGACTCTTTTATTTTATTTTATTTATATTTTTTTTTTCCTTTAAAAAAAAAGAACAACAAAACAAAACAAAACCAACAACAATCTCTGGTTCTCTCATTCTCCTTCTTACCCGTGTCCCCTTTCTCAATCTCTTATTCTTTCTCCCTTCCTCTCGATTTTTTTTTTTTTAATTCCATTTGTTTCTCTCTCTCTTTATTGTCCACCACTACCACCACAACCACCACTATCACCACCACCACCAGCTGTCTGACTGTAAAACTCCCCCTCCCCCCAGCCCACTTCCGAACCATTTTATTTTATTATTTTTTTTTTTGTTTTTCAAAAAAACATGACTGGGTAATATAGTTTAATCGAATGTGGATCTGCTGTTCTGTTTTGTGTCTAGAGCCATACCAGCATAACATAAACATCCGTAAACATACCAACATACATACATACCTACATACATAGACCCAACTCCTTGATCCTTTTTTTTTTTTTTGTTATTGATCAATCATATCAACCAATTATCAAATTAATGTTTAACTGAAAAGAAAAAAAATAATAATAAATAAATCTATGTAATTATTTAAATAAACAAACGAAGTCCCAGATTTGATCCGTTAAATCCTTCCCTCTTTCTAGATGTCATAATTATTATTACAATTATTATTGCTACATTTTTAAAAGAAATCATCCTTATTATTATTATATTTTATTAATAATGATTTATAAAGATTGACGTAAACTCTTCACGAAGGTAAATAGACAATAAGAAGAGTATGATGTGATTTGTAATACAGATTGTTTATTTAACGTTTTGAATGATATCTGTTGGAATATTGTTCAAACCATTAAATAAACAATCTTTATCACAAATTGCATCGTGCTCTTCTTGTCTTTTAAAAACATTTTTGTTATTGCAGTGGGCTTGCAGAACCATTTGCATGCTGGACCATTAGCATGCTGGACGAAATGCTTAGCGGCATTTCTTCTGGTTTTATACTCCTAAGTTCCAAATCTGTGCAGGTTGGACTTTTGTCTTTCATATTTTCAGGTTCGACGAAATTTAGTACCAGTTGAGTACTAGACTTGATGTAACTGACGAGCTGTCTCCCTACAGAAAAATTTCGATATATATATATATATATATATATATATATATCATCGTTTAATGTCTGCCTTCCCATGCTAGCATGGGTATACACACACACACACACACACACACACACACACACGATGGGCTTCTTTAAGTTTCCATCTACTAAATCCACTCAAGGCTTTTGTTGGCCTAATGCTATAGTGGAAGACACTGGCCAAAGGTGTCATGCAGTGGGATTGATCCTGGAACCATGTGGTTGGGAAGCAAACTTCTTACTACACAATTTTAACACATGAGGCTAAAATGGCGAGTATGTTCTCATGGTTAAGTGATAGGGCAGTTAAAAGTTACTTATGAGTTCAGGATTCTTTCTATTTTACTTCTATTCTTCCCATACAGCGTAAATTGTCCTTGCTGTATTTCACCTAAAAAATGGGAGGTAACTCTCTTTCTGACATACGAACAAGGGAAAGTGTCTGTCTATGTTGGTGCTCAAACTACTAGAAATAGCAACGAAAATTCCTGCGAATCATATTCTACTGTCTTGTTAAAGAAAACCGGAAATAATGGATAATATTAGCTCTATATGTTGTGGTTAGTCTGGGAAAGGAAAAAAAAAAACCAACAAAAAAACCTACTGGATGATCATAGCTGGAATGGTTTTGATTGTAGGTCTTGCCCAATCAGGGCTGTATGCATTGTTTTGGCATGCCGGCAAATGGGTTTTACACTATTTATACATCGGCATAGACTGGTTCAGTTCAGGTATGTGCTGTTGATATGACTCAAAAATGTCAATGGGATTAGGAGCGCTTTGAGGGAGTCATCCCCACTGTGCCAACCTGCAGCATACTGGCAAACAGATAAAACATATATCAAGAATCTGCAGTAGATAGTGTTTGTGCTACTTCTAAATTATAGTTGAATATACAAGCACACATACATACATACATACATACATACATACAAATGGCAGTACCCCAGCATGGCCACAGCTCATTAGTTGAAACCGGTTCAATTCAATTCAATACATACACACACACACACATGGGTGAAATTAAAAATATGAAATGGCAACAATTTACTCATTGCACCCTGTATATATATATATATATATATATATATATATACACACATACATACATACACACACAATGTAAAAATTAAAATTGTGTTTAAGCTGTAATTTGATGGTAATATTGAGTGTATTCTCCATTGTGATTGGACCACAAACTTGACGGATGGGAAAACTTGGTCACCATTACGCTGGAGAGACAGCATTAATATTTGTTCATAGCAATTAAATGTTAATTATCTGTGTTGATATAGAGTTTTATTCTGTTTATTCTGAGCTATTAAGGATTTTTATTTTTGCAGAAAATGAGGGCAGGCATAGCCCTGGATGTGGCTAAAAAGCAACCTGTTTGCCTTTTTGGCAGGTCAGACCTGCTTGACCCCACAATTTGAATGGTACTGATGATCCTGTGTTGAAGGACTTAAGATTGAATACTAGCCAGTTGATGTAGAAGGTGGGGGCCATTGGTGCTGCAAAGCAGTTGAAGTGAAGGGCCCAAAGTGGTGTGCATTCTTCCTTAATGAACACCCCCAACCCCCACCTGCCAGAAATGTACTGGTGTCCAATATGTGAAGTTCTTGATTGACAGCACTTTCACATGCAAGCTGTTTGCAAGTGTCATATTGTTTGCTTGTTTAATGCAAATTTTTCCATGTTTGCATAGCTGGGTCAGAAAGCTGGATTTTTATGGTTGGATGTGCAATGCTTGTCACCAACCTTCAACTGTTTTACAGCTAAGGGTCTTTGTTTATTTATTTTTTTTTAAATTTTATTCTACAGGTCTTCAAAAATACAGAGCAACGTGTCAACAAAGACATGTCAACATCAACATCTTTTCACTCAAAAAGTGACAAGCAAAATGCCAACTGCCATGCAAATGTACCAACACATATATACACACAAACACGCACATACATACATACACACATATACACACATACACACATACATACACACATATACACACATACACACACGCACATCCATACATCCATACATACACACATACATACACACATACATACACACATACATACATGTATACATACACACACACATACATACATACATGCATACAAACACACACACACACACACACACATACATACATGCATACAAACACACACACACACACACATACATACATACATATTCTGTTATTCTTTCATTTGTTTCAGTCATTCAACTGTGGCCATGCTGGAGCACCGCCTTTAGTCGAACAAATCGCCCCCCAGGACTTATTCTTTGTAAGCCTAGTACTTATTCTATCGGTCTCTTGTGTCGAACCACTAGGTTACGGGGACCTAAACACACCAGCACCGGTTGTCAAGTGATGGCAGGGTGGGGGACAAACACAGACACACAAACATATG
>NC_068999.1:49235895-49237547 GCF_001194135.2 Octopus bimaculoides
ATATATATATATATATATATATATATATATATATATACATGCATATATAGTTACAAGATGTCACCAATGGTGCAAATAGCATACATACGAGAAATAGATACAAGATGTAAACAGTAATTACAGGACAAAAATGAGTGAAATACATAAACAACGAGAAAAAAATGGAAAATAGGACAAGTTAACACAGAAAAAGGACCCTTCATTAGTTGTTGGCTGTTCATCTAGTCCTCATTTCGAGTATTCAAATGACAATATGAATCTTCAAAGACAGAAGCTTCCATAAATTCTAAAATAAAATTTAGGATTTATGGAAGGTCAAAGCTGGGAACAAAAAAGAATAACAGTGGAGTCGTACAAGGAAACCGAATGGAAACAGACATGGAGGGTTGTTAGACTGGAATGAAAGGAGAATGTTGGGGTAGACATTTATTTTGAAAAGAGAGAGAAAAAACCGTCCAGTCGTTTAGATGCCCATGCAGGAAAAGAAAGATGGTTATGTGAAGAAAAGAAGGATGGATGATGGTCACGTGTGAGCAACAGAGAGAGAGAAAGGGAAAGAGGAGAGAGATAGAAAACAGTAAAGGAGGGGAGAAAAGGGAGTTAGAGAAGGATGGAAGAAGTAGGAAGCGAAGATGAGATGAAGACAACAGTACAGAGTAGAGAATCGCACAAAAAATGGGTGAAGATAAACTTACTTGGGAATGGATGCGTCACATTCAATTAAATAAATAATATAATATAATATAATATGTATATATATATATATATATATATATACGATGGGCTTCTTTCAGTTTCCGTTTACCAAATACACTCACAAAGTTTTGGTTGGCCTGAGGCTATAGGTGAAGACACTTGCCCAAGGTGCCACACAGTGGGACTGAACCCGGAATCATGTGGTTGGGAAGCAAGCTACTTACTACACAGTCACTCCTGTGCCTATATTCATTAAATATATATATATATATTTATTTAATCATCATTATTTAACATCCGTTTGCCATTCTGGTTTGGGTGGGGAAGTTTGAAAGGAACTGGCAGACTAGAAAACTCTGCTAAATTCCAATGTCCGCTCTCTCTTTTTCATTTCTCTTACTCCCCCACCTCTCTCTCTTTTTCATTTCTCTTACTCCCCCACCTCTCTCTCTCTCACACACACACACATGCATACATACATATATATATACACACATATATATGTATTCATCATCATCATCATCGTCATCGTCATCATTTAATGTACTCCTTCCATGCTGGCAGGGATTAGACAGTTTGGCAGGGGGTGGCATGTGGATTGTGAAGCAAACTTCTTAACTACACAGCCATGCTTGCATCTATATTTATCTTGGTAAATAAATGTATGTTTACACTCACCCACCCACCCACACACAGACACACACACACACACACACACACACACATTCTCACAAAAATGCACATGCACACACAGTTGTTGGCACTCCGTTGCTTACGACGACGAGGGTTCCAGTTGATCCGATCAACAGAACAGCCTGCTTGTGAAATTAACGTGCAAGTGGCTGAGCACTCCACAGACACGTGTACCCTTAACGTAGTTCTCGGGGATATTCAGCGTGACACAGTGTGACAAGGCTGGCCCTTTGAATTACAGGCACAACAGAATCAGGAAGAAA
>NC_068999.1:49238869-49248629 GCF_001194135.2 Octopus bimaculoides
CTACTAACTACTTCTAAACCTACCCACTACTAACTACTTCTAAACCTACCCACTACTAACTACTTCTAAACCTACCCACTACTAACTACTTCTAAACCTACCCACTACTAACTACTTCTAAACCTACCCACTACTAACTACTTCTAAACATTCTCCCCCGCTGTTCCCACCACTTCCCATTTTTCTCCTGCTTTCTTTTTATTTAACCCCTGTCCATGCATGAGTGCACACACATAATGTATATATTACACCTGCATACACACAAATGTACACACCTAAACAGTGGCGGACTTGACCTAAAGACATTGGTGGCCAGAAAACTAAGGTGGCCCAGCACAACTACAATGCTATCATTTAATTTTTTTTTTTTTGTTAAAAGTATTATTTTCAACAGTCTACAAACACAGCCAGGCTGAATTAATTAATGCATTCTTCCAGGAGTGAATAAAAAAATTCTCAAGCTTGATCGGATGGGCCCCTATGTATGGATTCTAATGGTCCAGGGTCCCACTTGCCAACGGACAAGCTGGCAACCTGGCCAGTCCACCACTTCACATAAATACACACACACACACAAATGCACGCAAACACACACACATGCGTGTATAAAAAACAGGTCTGTAAAGAAAGCAGCAACTTGAGGCATCTGGAGCTCATCTTAATCCCATCAACTGATGGGAGGAGTTAAATTATATATGCTAATCGTCAATGTATCATATATCCAAAAAAGACGCATGCTCTAAATCACAGAGCAGTAACGTATCAAAAGTAATTAAGCTTATGTCTGGTTGTAGAGTGACTAATGGCTTCACATCCAGAAAGGCCTCAGCCTCGTGAGGCTTTTTAATAACCCTTTTGATATAGATGGATAAAAGTCCACTAAATTGAATTGGGCGAAACTTGCTCTGCCTCTACCCTGGTTTACCTTAAGTTACGAAATTTCTTCATTGGTATTACGCCACGAGGAGAGACGGGGTGCCTCCCTTACGTCATCTTTTATCTTCTTCAAAATATGCTTACTCACCGAGCTCAGTTTCCGATTTACCTGGGTTAATCTGGTGCTCTAGGTATAGCTGACGGAGTGGGAAATCTTAGCTAAGAGGAATGTATTTATTATCACCCTAGGCACAGGTATGGATATGTGGTTAAGAAGTTTGGTTTCCCAACCACAGGGTTCTGGGTTCATGGCACCTTGGGCAAGTATCTTCTACTATAGCCTCAGGCTGACCAAAGCCCTGTGGGTGGATTTGGTCGATGGAAACTAAAAGAAACCCGTCGTATGTATATGTGTGTGTTTGTGTGTGTACATGTGTCTTTGTGACTGTTTGTTCCTCACCACTGCTTGACAACCGGTGTTGCTTTGTTTACATCCCAGTAACTTAGCAGTTTGGCAAAAAAGACTCCATAAAAATAATAAGTACTAGGGTCAATTAATTTGACTAAAAATTCTTCAAGGCGGTGCCCCAGCATGGTCATAGCCCAATGACCGAAATAAGTAAAGAATCAGGGATCATAAGCCGAACTTTGCCTCCAACCCCAAGTGCCGCCAGGTTCTGCATTATCTGACTGCAATATAATTGTGGGTTGATACTCGGAGAGGCTAAAATATAAAGCAAAGAACTTTGTATTTTCCAGCTGCACAATGATTGTTGTTATCTTCAACCCATTTGTATGATTCATTTGGGTTTTGCTGTAGGCTTCTGACATCATCAGGGTTCTTCACATGCCTTTCATACTTTCATACCGTCAGTATTGCTACTGAGAGTAGCTGCTTGTATAACTGAAAAACACGTCTGAGAGAGTTACAACAAACACCAATGGCTATAAGACGTCGGAACTCCTCCAATTTAAATAAGTATTGCTCTTGCAAGAGCATTGTTGAACACAGCTGCCTGACATATGTTCTCAAACGTCATACGGCCGGTCTCTCAGTTTTTTTTAGATAGACTGAGATCAACAACTTGAGACGTATCAGTCCTTGATCAACTTTATCGGAGGTCTCAGCACAAAGTCAAGATACAGCACATCCACGTTTGAAAGGTTGAGCAGCTGTTTCATTACCCAGTCATAACGCAGTAGGAGCTGCATTAGACAGCTTCTCCCCTGAGTTTAAGTTAGCAATTTCATTCTGATAAGATGATCAGATTCCCTCTGATAATTTGTACCATGATTTTGTTGATACATGAAGTCAGACAGAAAGGCCTGTAACTTTCAGCATCTGCTCGGTTTCCACATTTTATGGATAGAGCACACGCATAGCTGTGTGGTAAGAAGCTTGCTTCCCAATCACACGTCTCCTGGCTCAGTTCCACTGCCTGGCACCTTGGGCAAGTCTCTTCTATTATAGCCTCTGGCCGACCAGAGCCTTGTGAGAGGATTTGGTGATTGGGTAGACGGAAACTGTAAGAAGCCTGTCGTATGTGTATATATATATATATATATATATATATATATATCATATATATATATTATATATTCTCCTGCCATCGTTTGACAACCGTAACTTCGTGGTTTGGCAAAAAGAGACCAATAGAATAAGTGCCAGGCTTTAAAAAAAACTCCTGGGTTGACTTGTTCGATCAAAACCCCTCAAGGCGGTGCTCCAGCATGGCCACAGTCAAATGACTGAAGCAAGTAAAACAGGTGTACTAGTAAATGTATCCTTCCATCCATGTATAAACACTTGTATGTATGTATGTGTGTGTATATGTATGTATGTATAGCCTTCATCAGACTGTCTGAAACATAAGCAGATTGAAACTTCGAAGTCACTATCAACACTATACTTGTTAAATAAAAATAAAAATGATGCAATCGACAAAAAGTCTTCCAATTTGATATAAATTATTTTTAACACTTGACATGAAAAACAAACATTAACATATATATGTTTGTGTGTGTGTGTATATATGTATGTATGTATGTATGTGTGTGTGTGTGTGTGTGCGTGGGTATGTGTAAACATACATGTGTATTTGTTTATTCAGCTGATGACACTTAAAAAAGAAAAACAAGAACAAATCATTTTCCTGATACATTTCTGTCCATATTCGTTGTTTAGATTTAGTTTTGATCCAACAATACCCTCTTTTACTCTTTTACTTGTTTCAGTCATTTGACTGCGGCCATGCTGGAGCACTGCCTTTAGTCGAGAAAATCGACCCCAAGACTTATTCTTTGTAAGCCTAGTACTTATTCTATCGGCCTCTTTTGCTGAACTGCTAAGTTACGGGGACGCAAACACACCAGCATTGGTTGTCAAGCGATGGTAGGGGGACAAACACAGACACACAAACACACACACATATATATATATATACATATATACGACGGGCTTCTTTCAGTTTCCGTCGACCAAATCCACTCACAAGGCTTTGGTCGGCCCAAGGCTATAGTAGAAGACACTTGCCCAAGGTGCCACACAGTGGGACTGAACCCGGAACCATGTGGTTGGTCGGCAAGCTACTTGCCACTCCTGCGCCTCTGTTTCTGAGGATTGAATGTCAGATCTGGCTCATTACCATGCCAGTGTTTGCAATTCTAGCATCCTATCCAGCCTCTGCTTCCACCACACACAAACACACACACATCCCCCCCTCTCTCTCACACACACACACAAGCACACAAACACACATATCTCTCCTACACATAAGTTCAAAAATGCACATATCACACACACACACACAAGCACACAAATGCACATCCCTCTCTCTTACACTCTCTTTCTCCCTCACACATACACAAGCACACAAACACACATCTATCCCACCCACACATGAGCTCAAAAACGCACATATATCACACACACACACACACACACACACTCACATATACACAGGGACATAATATTAATCTTTCATTGCTGACAAATGATTTGGTGACTTCTTGCAGATAACATCAACTACTACAAGTTTCTGAAAAAAAAAAACTGTTATCTCTAAAATATCTTTCGAGGCTGAGATCACCAGTTTATTTTATATACTGCATATTGTTTTTGCTTTGTTAGATACCGGTTGGGTCCCAAACGGTGGTGATGGGGCACAGAGGTGAAAGCGACGATAATATATGAGTTTTTCAAATATAAAGATTATTTTTTTTATTGAAGATGTTAACAAGTGATTTGAGGGAAATTCCGCTACTATTTCTAACAGACCAAACGACCTTGTAAGGCGCCTCGTAGATATGATACTCTTGTTAACACCTGTTGATAAATACCATTGACCATGAAAGTCCAAGCCACTGACTCTATCTGTTACACAAAAACAATGTTGATAAATAGATATTTATTCTTACATATGATGTAATGAGGATTACTCAGAAGCTGGTTCAACTGGCTGAGTCTAAGCTCAATGAATGGATCAAATGACGATTACTATACTCTCCTCCTCTTCCTCCCCCTTCTTCTCCACATCCTCCGACCTAATGATGATGATGATTATGATGATGGTGGGTTGGGTTTGGCAAAGGTAAGGGTTATCTCAGGGGCAAATTGTTTTTTTTTTTTAGTAATGGAAGGGATATTATTGTCAGGGCAGTGGTGGTGTAGCTGGAGAGTGTGCCACCTGGGAGAGTCCTTGAGCTTCCCACCTGCCACTCGTCTGTCCCTTATAAATGCTTATATAGCAGGCCCAAATCATCCCCATCATTATCATTGAAAAGAAAGCGGGCCTTTATAAATATAAGTTGCTGATCCCTGTTCCAACTGATTGTCTGTTACCAGCTGGCAACATTGACGTCCCATCAAATGCTGTTTGGGTTCAACAAAATAAAAATTGCTATCTATGTATCATATATGATGTATATACATGGTTAATAGCACCCAATACATTTTGTCAGAGCATTATGTATTATTTAAAACAGTCTGATTCGGCTCTATGTGACATAAAGTTTCACAGGTCTCTTACAGAAATCTGTCTCTTTCAGACCTAGATTACCATATTCAGTTATTGTGCACATACATACACTTGTACTTCATATAAACGTTGCTTCTGTGCAAGAAATCCTGTTGCATCGAAGCTGCAGAAAGCAATTTCATAACAGTGAAAACCATGAAAATAAATCGATAAATAAATAAATTTCAAACTCCATTCTCATTGCTTGGCCATCTCCTGGAATTTCCCGCTTAAATTCGAGCTTCGTTATAAGGGGACACATCGTTTGCTTTCTTTATTGCGCAGAAAATAAAACAATCCAGTTACAATTGTCTTTTGTAGTAATTTTTGGAGTGTTAACTTGTGTAGCATCCTATGACCTGTAGAGCAATTTTGTAATTTCTTAAAAGTACAGTAATTTTCTTTTTTAATTAATTCAGCTGTTTTGCTAACTCATCTTGTCACATAAAACAAGTTGGTTCAGTTTTGTTTGGCTGTCCTACCGTTCACTTTGCTTCAATGATTTAACATGAATACACCATCCATCTATATATAAATATATGTATATATATATATGTGTGTGTGTATGTATGTGTATATATATATATATATATATATATCATCATCATCATCATCATCGTTTAACGTCCGCTTTCCATGCTAGCATGGGTTGGATGATTTGACTGAGGACTGGTGAACCAGATGGCTACACCAGGCTCCAATCTGATTTGGCAGAGTTTCTACAGCTGGATGCCCTTGCTTTTGGTAATGGAAGGGATATTATTGTCAGGGCAGTGGTGGCCTAGCTGGAGTGTGTGCTGCCTAGGGCAGCTCTTGAATTTGCTGCCCACCACCGCCCATACACCCCTGCTCCTAACTGGATGTGATTCTTGATATGCTGTATTTGAGAAACAACATAAATGATGGGATGGTCACGGCTGTAATGTCTTTTGATCAAAGTTGACCCAAGGTTAAAGATCATCATCAACAACAACAACAAAAACAACAACTACTACTACTACTACTACTACTACTACTGCTACGGCTACCGCGGCAGCGGTAGCAACAGCAACGACAACACATCTGTCATTGCGTCAGAGTGTGAGAAAGGCATTGAAAATTTTATCACCGAATGTGTTCTTTGATATATATTTTTAAGACGACAGAAGTTGATGTGAATAAGATTTGGCTGCTATTTCTAGCGAATCGAGTAACTAACCGCATGTCACGCTTTCCTATATAACTTGTAAGATTCTGAAGGGTGGTAGTGGTCGAGGTGGGAAAAGAAGATTTTATTTTATCCACTTTTATTCTGTCAAGAGGGTGCCTGATGCACTGTGAATCTGGGAGTGCCGGATAAGGTCATCGGCACTATACTCCACCTTTCTCTGATTTTAACAACAACAAAAATGATATAAAAATTTGTCACAAGGGCAGCAGTTTTGGGGGAGAGGATGAGTCGATTACATCGCCCCCTCGTATTCAACTGGTACTTATTTTATCGACTCCAAAAAGATGAAAGATAAAGTCGACCTCGGTGGAAATGATAATAATAATAATGATGATGATAAACAAGTTGTGACTTATGGTTAAATTTAGGAGGGGAAACTGTCATAAATAATCTGAGATAATCGATAATTTACAGAAGGGACAGAATGATAAGCTCTTGAAATTACACATACTGCTGCCCATGTGTTGAACACGCAAAAATACATCGCAGCTGATAGGCAAAGAGCCGATTTTACCGATAACACTGTTCTCTCTCAAAAACAAGGTGCACCTACAGAGACAAACACATACATCGAAACAAAGTTATCAGATCCTACGACTCGTACTCACATTCGAAGAACAGTAATCACACACAAGTAATCACACAGCTTGATATGAATGGTGCGTCATCATACGCATCCACACACACACACAAAGCGATATCAATTTATACATACATTTAATACGCATATAAATCATATATAAAGAAGATATACTAAAAGCACTATTATTACATATTCACGCAAGCTTGACGACAACGGAAATTTAGAAAATTTGACTATCAGGAAAGTAATTTGATGAAACTCACTTCCACGTGACTGTGATAAACACACTGACACACACACACACATACACGCACATACACATATTCAGTATATATTTGAAATATTCCTCGGAACTGTTCAGAACTTCTGAAGTATTTCGATCAGTGTGTAACTAAGCACGAAACAAAGAGAAGCCGCGTTCGACTTATTTTTCCATCACTTGTCCTATCAAAGAAGAAGAGACAACGGAATCGAGAAAGATGCTGCTTCGATTATCGATCTCTTTTTGCCTATTATTGGTCGGCGGTTGCATGTCACTGCCGTTTTTTTCGCCATCTCAGCCCGACTTTGGACATCTCAACCTGACAGTCCAAACAATCATAAAGTATTATGAAGGTTTGGCTCATCTCTTTAACAATAGCCGCACGCTGGAATTGTTTGGCGATATGTTACCTCTCGACTCTGAAGTGTACATGAATGCGGTAAGTTACATTTGTGTTCCCCGCTTGCGCGCACACACACACACGCGCACGTACGACGCATGTACACACATACGCATGCACACATGCAAACTATCCCGCAGCGAAATTCTCTCGCATTGCATGAAATATATATACATCCATATGTAGCCTTGTCCCCCTTTTATTTTACTGAGATCCGAACATACTCGCACACACATACATGATCTCATTAGAAAGATACACACATACGCTCTCTCTCTCTCACTTTCCCATATATTTCCTTACATATACAATAACACCTCGTCTATCGCTGGTGTTACGTTCCAACCCCACCCCGCGATAGGTGAAAATTCGCGAAGTAGAAGCAGTTCTATATATGTAAGCTTAAATATTAAACCGCGATATGGCGAAGGATTACTGTACATGCATTACATAGAAAGATACACACAGGCATAATCTCTTTCTCTCTCTCATACACACACATTCTCTTACATTTGCATGTATTCCTTAGACACACACGCACACACACACACACACACACACACACACACACACACACACACACACGGTAGCATGATCTTGTGAGTGTCAATTAAACAAAGGCGTGTAGATACGTTCGTATGTAACCTAATCTACTTTTTGTATTGAGATCAACACACACACACACACACACACAGACGCACGCAAACATTCACAAGCACATAGACATACGCACACACAGACCTAAACACGCATGCATACAAATTATATGCATCCCTTGGAAAGATACACAATATTCTCTCTCTCTTTCACACACACACACACACACACATGCAAACATACACACACATACACACACCTTCGTATTATACACATTATTTAGAATGACACATGCATTCTTTCACTTTTTTCCTCATATTTCCGTACAATATTACTTCGAAAGATACATACACGCACAATCTGTCTGTCTGTCTGTCTGTCTGTGTCTGTCTGTCTGTCTGTCTGTCTGTCTGTCTGTCTCTGTCTGTCTGTCTGTCTCTGTCTCTGTCTCTCTCTCTCTCTCTCTATTCCTTAGAAACATTCGTCTCCGCATTACACAAAACGGCAACATAATCTTACGAATGTCGTTTACGTAACGCAAATACAATGTGTAGAGTACATAACAAATGAGTCGAATTACAACAAACACGTGACGATAAATAAATAAAGAAATGTTTTCTTTAACTTTAAACAAGTTCAACGGATCTGGCGACATTACGTGAATCTTTCTACATAATAAATATTGTTGTTTGAGAAATTAAAGCCACACCTTCTCCCCTTACTTTCTTTCTTTCTTATATTTTGGTGTAATAAATGGCCTATATATATTCGTATGCACGAGCAAATATAAACACGAACACAGACACAAAGTAAGGCTTTAGAAACGAGTTAAGTGCTGTGGCATGGAAATATGACAAGAGCAGTGAGATACGTGAAATTCCTAAAACTTAATGCGTAACCAACCGGTTGTTAAGCAACACGGGGCCATCCATGCCGAGTTTATAAATAGAGACGAGAATAGTTTTGTATAAAGTCAAATGATTTGAAAACTGAAATCGTTATGATTGAACTAACAACTGTGGAATTATTGGGTTTTATATTCAAACATTCGTTATCGTTGTCGTTAACAATGATCTTGATAATGATCGTCGTGGCCGTCATCATCGTTGTCGACACCGCCGCCGCCGCCGCCGCCATCATCATCGTCGTCGTCGTGGCCGCCGCCGCCAGCACCACCAGCAGCACCGCCAGCAGCACCACCAGCACCACCACTTCATCATCATCATCATCATCATCATCATCATCATCACCGTCATCATTTAACGTCTGTCTTCCATGCTGACACAGGTTGCGTGGTTTGACAGGATCCTCCAACGCGTTGAAGTACCGCGTCAAGTTCCAATGTCTGTTTTGGCGTGGGTTTTTACAGCTGGATACCCTTCCTATAGCCAAGCACTTTCCACAGTACATAGGGTACTTTTTCTTTTTTCGTGGCAGTGGCTCGAGTGGGGGTAACCATGTCACTCACTCGACCGAATAGCTCCCTTGACTGAGCGTGAGTACAGTGGAGATGGCGGTGGGTTGATGCCAGGTATTGTCAGGTCAAAGAATGATAGAAGGCCAAGAACGGGTGTCATGCTGTAGGGAAGATACATAACTCTTTACTTTCTCTCTCTTTTACTTGTTTCAGTCATTTGACTGCGGCCATGCTGGAGCACCGCCTTTAGTCGAGCAAATCGACCCCAGGACTTATTCTTCGGAAGCCTAGTTCTCATTCTATCGGTCTCTTTTGCCAAACCGCTAAGTTACGGGGACGTAAACACACCAGCATCAGTTGTCAAGCGATGTTGGAGGGACACACACAGACGCACAAACA
>NC_068999.1:49249565-49251225 GCF_001194135.2 Octopus bimaculoides
GAGAAGTTTTCACAGCATGTGACATCCCAGATGAAGGGCCTACCGTTACGGAACGGGAAAATTATCATACTGTCCGGCCTTTAACCGACCGCTCGGTCTAGCCCCGCGGGGTCGAAGGTTAGTCTGCGGCGTCTGGGCCATGCTTTATGATCTTGTTAAGGGCAGCATGTCATGGAAGGTGGAATAGACTCGATAAAATGAAGGCTAAGTCAAGTGTTGGTTGATCTCTCTGTCACTCTCAGGTCTTTTGATTCTTCGGGGAACATAGGGCTGCAACAACATTTTCCCAACGGACGCAGTTCTGGGGGATCCTCTTCAGCTCAGCCTATGTCATTCCGGCTGCCTTCACCTCTGCGTCAACACTCCTGCGCCAAGACTGTTTTGGTCGGCCCACTTTTCGCTTCCCGCGTGGGTTCCAGTCAAGGGCCTGCTTGGTGACATTTGGTGCAGGTTTCCGTAGCGTGTGGCCTATCCATCCCCATTTTCGTTTCTTGATATCTGTCTTGATTGGAGACGTCCTAAAGTCCACGGATCCCCACAAATCTCTGAATCAATTTACATTAACGTCTTCGTAGTTTAATCTCTAGTTTGATTCGTGATGTTGTTTCTTGTAGCAAACATCAAAACAAATTAGGACACTTCCATACGTTAACCGTTTAGCAATTAGATTACTGTCAAATGTTATGTTTATTTATTTGCATTGTTTTGAATTAATCTTGCTTTGTCTTGTAGTTTTAGTGTTGTGTGGAGACCAGCTTGTCGAAGAAGCGTTTCCTCTGGGTGTCTTTAAAAGGCGACTAAAAGACTCCAGTTTGGCACTCTCTCTCTCACCTAGTTGATCTAGCTAGGGTTGAGACCAAGTCGCAGCTTGCATCCCAGTATAAACAAACCACTGGTTTGGCTTTTTTTTGCCCAAAGTCACCAAGTGGCCATCTCCACAGCTGGCATAATGGTATTTATGATCCTTCTTTTTGCAATGCCAGTAACTCCAAGACTTGTGGAGGAGGTGAATTAGTGTTCTGCCATTACTGCCATTATACATTGTCTTCAAAAATTCCTTTTTATTGAAGGTTATCTTTTATTCTTTTATTCTCAGAGCCAGCTCATTACAAGCAAAGGTTACCCCTGTGAAGTTCACACAGTTCTCACTGAAGATGGCTTCTATTTGGAAATGCAAAGAATTCCTCATGGAATCAAAGACAACGACATGAAAAAAGTCAGGCCAGTCGTATTTTTGCAACATGGAGTTCTGGGATCTTCAACCAATTTCTTAACAAATCTCGCAAATGAATCTCTAGGTATGGTTCTTTAATCACACATATATATGCATGCACACACACACATACTGATACATATTCATACATAGACACACACACGCACACACACACAACACACACACACACACACACACACACATATGTATGCATACATACACACACACACACACACATATATATACCAGGTTGGCCAATGTCACCTGGCAATAAATCAAAATTCCATAATTACCTAATATTCAATTTTATTTATTCATTCCAATTATGAGTGTTTAATAATTGAATACTGTGAGTTAAAAATCATTGTTTTTTCCCCAACATTTCTCTATTTATTAGCGAAGTCCTCATATCAAATAATTTTTTTGTTTTAATCTTGGAATTAAATG
>NC_068999.1:49251295-49257761 GCF_001194135.2 Octopus bimaculoides
TATATATATATATATATATATATATATATATATATATGTATATATTTGTATATGTATATGTATATATATATATATGTATATATTTGTATATGTATATGTGTGTATATGTATATATGTGTGTGTGTCTATCTGTGTGTGTATATATATTTGTATATGTATTTGTGCATATGTGTATGTATTTTTGCATAATATGTATATACACAAACTTACATATTTTCCCCGGTATATTTCTTCCTTTCTATATGTAGCCTACCTTTTAGCTGATGCTGGTTATGACGTCTGGCTTGGCAATTCCCGTGGAACTACGTATGGGCTCCACCATACTTTGTATCCAACTTCCAGTGACATGTTTTGGAGATGGAGGTGAGTCATTGGAAATAACGACTATTTTTCTTTCTCTCCCATTGTCAACGACTCTACATTTTCAGCGTCTGTATTCCGTTACCTGCCTCTATAACCATCGCTGTCACCACCAGACCATCGACACTTCATATAGCCTCGATGTGGTCACACAATTTGCTAAAAGTAGCTGTCAAACTTCCTGCAAACTACATCCTATTTCGTTAAGAAGAAAGATGCGTTTGATAATTTAGGCTTAGATATAGGGGACAACTGCAGCTGTGTGGTTAAGAATTTTGCTTTACTACCAAATGGTTCTGGGTTCAGTCCCACTGTGTGGCATCTTGGGCAAGTCTCTTCTAGTATTGTTCTGGGCTGACCAAAGTCTTGTGAGTGAATTTGATTGGCAGAAACTGAAAGAAGCCTGTTGTAAAATGTGTATGTGTGTGTGTGTGTGTGTGTATGCACATGTGTGTATATGTATGTATATATATATGTATGTGTGTGTATATGTATATGAGAGGAAAGCTTTTGGTATGAGGTCTTATTTAAAATTTGATTTAGGCTCCAGATGTCGCCACCAGCTTCTTGAGTCACCCAGGAATTGGATCAACTGATTTCACCAGAAACTCTTGTGGAATGAAAGAAGACATAACTTCTTATATTCGTCCTTCAAGTTCTTCTAAAGTCTTTGGTTTGGTACTGTTGAGATGGACATAAGAGGTGTTGACAGTCGGCAGTCAGGCCAAGAAAGAAAGATCATGGCTGGCCGGGCACCAATCACATGGAAGGAGGAGAGAGGGGTAGGGGGCAGCGTGATTGAATGATTAGAAAATATATATATATATATATATATATATGTGATGTGTATGTATGTTTGTTTGTCCCTCCTGCCACCACTTGATAACTGGTGTTGGTGAGTTTATGCCCCCATAATCTAGCAGTTTGGCAAAAGAGACCGATAGAATAAGTACAAGGCTTAAAAAATAAGTACTGGGCTCAACTTGTTTGACCAAATTTATCCAAGGCAGTGCTCCAGCATGGTCGCTGTCTAATGACTGAAACAAATAAAAGAATAAAAGAATAAAAGAATTATCTGTAGTTTGAGACTTCCATGTTTATGGAATTTTAAAATTAAATTAAATTTGTTTTTATTTATTTATTTACCTTTGCTTGTGTTTTTTTTTTCTTCTTTTTCTCCTCCAGTTTTGACCATATGGCTGCATTTGACTTACCAGCATCCTTGGACTATGTTACCAAGGTAACAGGTCAGGAGAAGATGTATTATGTGGCACATTCACAAGGATCACTTATAGGCTTTTTAGCCTTCTCCGAAAACCAAACTTTGGCCAACAAGGTTTGTTCTGAAACGTTGTTCTAAGTTTAGTTCCGAAAACTCAAAGAACCATACAAGTGCAGGCATGGCTGTGTTACATGGCATCGTGAATTTAGAAATGTCCTGTAACTATCTGGTGGTGTTTCCACGTCTGCTACATGTGGTTTGTTTTCAGTTGAAAATAATTTGTTGCAGAAAAGAATGCAAAAACTGAGTTACACAAGCTGTGTTTATGCTAGAGACTAACAAGCAGCATTTCACCACAATCACTCACCTAATCATCATCATCATCATCATCATCATCATCATCATCATCATCATCATCATCATCATCATCATCATCGTCATCATCATCGTTTAACGTCTGCTTTCCATGCTAGCATGAGTTGGATGATTTGACTGAGGACTGGTGAACCAGGCTTCAATCTGATCTGGTAGAGTTTCTACAGCTGGATGCCCTTCCTAATGCCAACCACTCCGAGGGTGTAGTGGGTACTTTTACGTGCCACCGGCACGAAGGCCAGTCAGGTGGTACTGGCAACGGCCTAATCCTTTTACATTATTATCATCATCATCTTTGTATCTCTCTCTCTCTCTCTACATGCTCACACACACGCACATTGAAATATACTTATACACACACATATATATATATATATAAATCTCTGATGATTCACAGAGAAATGATAAATTATAGAGCTTGATATGTAAAGGTAGATTATTCTTAAGTACATTATAACTAAAAGGCTTATAATTCTAGTACTCAGAGTTACATGTTTCTGATTAATCAGCTGGTAATCAGAAGCTGTTGTTAGTTTGAAACAAATGTTGCTTGAAAATATTTTTTTGAAATATTTTTATAAAAGCTATGAAGAAAACACTTATCTTTAAAAAAAACTTTGCGAGTGACACAAGCAAAAATGGCTGCTTCAAGCTTGTGTTTTTCATTTCATTTCTAGTTCTAGTAAGAATAATCCAAATGCCTTTAGCTTCACATATACATGCACAGATGACGATTGGAGATGGAGTTATATTGGGGCTTCACTAACTTCTTGTTCGAAAAAAAATATCAATCTCATAAAATAGTGTTTTACAATAAGAAAATGATCACCGGGTGAGGAATAGAAAGTTGGGCAAATGAGAAGAGAAATCATTCGTTTTTGACTCATCATTTGTTTAGTACTAAAAGCTTGTAGTCAACACGACAGTCCAAAGAAAAAAAATCAGCAGTGTAACGTGTTATAACTGTTGTTTTCTCTTCTCTCTTGTCAGTTGCCTCTCTAACTGTCGTTCACTTTAGTCTATGACTCCCACCGTCTCGTAGACTGATCTTTTTGTTTATAACTTTTTAGAACAAATCTGATTGGGAATAGTCCACTTGATCACTTGACCTGCTAGAAATAGCAGTCACATCTGTCTTAGATTAGAATTAAAATGGTAAGGACATTTTCGACAATGTAGCTCTTTGATGTAGTAAAAGACCAAAATGGTCAAGGCTGTAATGGCTTTGATTGCAGGTCTATTGAATTAGATCTGAACCAGGGCTAAATACCACCACCACCAGCAACACTACCACCACCACCAGCAACACTACCACCACCACCACCATGTATCTTGAGACTCCAGACAAAACTAACCTATATTTATATTTTTATTTCTAGATAAAATTAATGGTAGCACTTGGCCCCGTGTATACAGTCGGGCATATTACCAGCAGTGTCCGATTTGCTACAGTAATTGATGATAAGGTAAGATAATTACATTTCCCACCCAGTATGTGCTTTGTGTGTGTGCATGTGTGTGTGTGTGTGTGTGTGTGTGTGTGTGTGTGTGTGTGTGCATGTGTGTGCATGCACACGTGTGTGTGTGAGCAGGCATGTGCAGGTGTTATTCACATGTGTATGTGCACATGCATTCGTGCATGTGCATGCGCACGTGTGTGTACATGTGCATGTGTGCATGTTTGTGTGCATGCACACATGTGCGTGTGAGTGCAGGCATGTGCACATGCATTCATGAATGTGTGTGCATGTGTGTATGCACGTGCATGCATGTGTGTGTGCATGCATGTGTGGATTTATCCTGAGTTCATCCCCAGGCTATCAAACACGAGCTAATCCTTTTGTATTGTTCAATTTTTACCTGCAGATATTATTCGATATATTTGGGAGGAAGTCTTTCTTACCTGAGAACATAATCATCACAACCCTTGCCAAAACAGTTTGCAGATGCCGAAGGCTCAACTTTTTGTGCCAAGACGCCATCAGGATTGTTGCAAAGTTTGATGATCGGAACATGAATTCAGTAAGTATTCTCATCTTCCTTTCTTTTACTGGTTTTTCAACCCATGGCATTGTGCTCATAAATGGACATCAGCTTCAATAGTTTTGTCGGTCATATTTGTACCTAGTACATTTTTTCCCTGTTTGATATGCTTTTTATTATTCTCTATTTGTTGAACTGTGAAGTTATGGGACATAAATAGACACAGCATAAACATCATTTTCTCATATAGACTAGTGTAAACATAAACACACCATTATATACATATATAGATACGTACATATATACATACATACATACGTAATACATACATACATACGTAATACATACATACATACGTAATACATACATACATACATAGTTTAGATTTACAGAAAACAAAAAAAAAATGACAGGTGAGGGAACAACAAACAGGTGTATTAGTTTGATGCTTGAGAAGATTGGAAAAGTCTTTAATGCTCTTAATTCTCTTCTTTTACAGTCTCGTATACCAGTTTATTTAACACATTCACCTGCCGGTACCTCTACTCAAAATATGGCCCATTTTGCTCAGGTAAGGTTACAACGAAATTTTCGTCCAGTGCCAGAAAATACATCTTTATCATCAGAATTCTCCTTCTCATATTTTCTTTCATTATAAAATGTTCCTTTTGTTTGTTTTTGCAAAATATTCTCTCAACCCTTTTTTGATACCCAACCTGCCCGAGACTGCTTCTGGTTCTATGATATAAACTTCTCAAATTAATTCCAGTTTCATGTTAATGTATATATTCCAAACACTAGATTACTATTGACAAAGTTATTTCTCTAAATCCTTCAATGTTATCAAAAATAATTAGAATTGAAAGCATTGAATTTCTGCAGAAATTTAATAGCAAAAGTGATTATGTCCGTTTCCAAGTTTCTAAGGAAGACAAGTTATTCAATAAAAAAAATTTTTTTTCAAATCAAAGTAAAAGCAACTCGTACAGAAGGATGGACATCCCCCAAATATACATAATATATTACAAAGAGGGCGGTCAATTTTTTTTGTTGGCTAATATATCTGTATATCTGACTAATTCTGTCATTGTAGTTGACAATAAGAAGGGCTTCCGACCACAAAACCTGAAACAAAAGTCATTATGAAATACAGCATAAATGAATGAATTTGACATAGAATTTGACATAGAATTTGACATAGAATTTGACATAGAATTTGACATAGAATTTGACATTCTATGTTCTCTTAGTTAATTTAATGATATCAGGTGCTGGTGTGGCTGTGTGGGAAGAAGCTTGCTTTCTAACTACATGGCTCTGGGTTCAATCCTACTGCATCACACATTGGACAAGTGTCTTCTATTATATATTTGGGCTGACCGAAGCTTTCTGAGTGGAATTTGGTAGCTGGAAACTGAAAGAAGCCCGTTGTATATATGTATGTATGTGTGTGTGTGTGTGTGTTTGCGTTTGTGTTTGTCTTTGCTTTTGTTTGTCCCCCACCACTGCTTGACAACCGGTGTTGGTGTGTTATGTCCCCGTAACATAGCGGTTTGGCAAATAGATCGATAGAACAGGTATCAGGCTTAAAAGAAAACATAAGTACTGGATTCGATTCCTTCGACTAAAAATTCTTCAAGGCGGTGCTCTAGCATGGCCGCAGTTTAATGATTGAAACCAGTAAAAGACGAAAGATAAACGGTAATGTAGAAAGCGTAAAAAAAAAAAATATAAAAAAAGAATTTTCCCTGTGGAAAGAGGAGGCAACTCTGAAATCTTGCTGTTAATTAAAAGTAAAGTTACGTTTGTAATGTCGGGAAAGAAACATTCAATCAAGGATTAATATTAATTAAATTTAAATAATTTTCTCTGATCATTAAGTTCTATTAGACTGTTATTTCATGGTTTCCATTTCAAGTTCCAATATGGTGAACTATGAACAATTGTTTTCATACTTTAGCATTTGGTAAACTAAATATCGGACGGGGAATCAACGGAGGAGTTAAATCACTGGAGAAAAATACCTTGCTGGATTTATTTCGGTATTTTGCATTCTGAGTTCAAATTCTGCCAAGATCAATTTTGCCTTTCATTTGTTTTCAAGAGTCGATAAATAAAATGCCAATCCTGGGGGCTGGTAGAATCGTTACTGCATCAGAAAAAAAAAAAAAAAAAAAAAAATCTTAACGACATTACTTCGTCGACTTTGCCTTTCATACTTTTGGAGTCGATAAAATCAACATCTGTTGAGTACTGAGGTAGGTGTACGCAACTGGTACTTAATTTATCGACCCCGAAAGGATGAAAGGCAAAGTCGACCTGGGCGGAATTTGAACTCAGAACGTAAAGACAGATGAAATACCGCTAAGCATTTCGCCCGGCGTGCTAACGTTTCTGCCAGCTCGTCGCCTTATAAAAGTTACATATTACAACCCAGCCTCAAACTTTAAAATAAATAGTCATTATAAGCTTCTCTTCTGTTTTGTGATCCAAATGTATTTTAAAATTTGTCATGAAATCATAAGT
>NC_068999.1:49257771-49262707 GCF_001194135.2 Octopus bimaculoides
ATTACGGCACCAAAGCTGACAACCTCTTGCACTATGGACACGTAAGTTATTAAAGAATATAACTAGAATAAAAAGCTACAATGTATTCCTTATTAAAAAGGAAGTCAGTCTACGTTAGCTGACTTGATAAAACTCAGTGTCTTCTACAATAGCCTAGGGCCGACCAGAGCCTCGTGGGTGGATATGGCAGAGGGAAAATGAAAGAAGCCCGTCGTATATATATATATATAAAGGAATACAAAAATGGGACAAAAACGCAAAACATCCAGACAGATGAAACAAAAAAGGGACAAGAAAAAACAAGGACGGGTCATTCGGAGTTATATGTGTGTGTGTGTGTGTGAGAGAGAGAGAGAGGGAGAGAGAGAGAGAGCACCTGAAACCCGTGTTGGTCTGTTTATGTCCCTGTAATCTAGCGGTTCGGCAAAAAGGAGCGATAGAGTAAGTACTCGGCTTAAAAAAAAGGTCCTGAAGTCAATTCATTTGACTAAAACCCTTCAAAGTGGTGCTCCAGCGTGACCGCAGTCAAATGACTGAAACAAGTAAAGGAATAAAAGAATAAGGCCGCCTCACGGTCTCAGCAGACAAACTGGAAAAAGGCGTCGCCCCGAAAGATGGCGTGGGGGATGGGCTGGAACAGCCGTTCTGACTCACGCAGCTCGTACTTGCAGATAGCCATCTCCGATAGCGGTGAGCAGAGATATGGTCCAGGGGAAGTAACTCGTCATGTTTAACAACGTTTCACGAATACGCTAACAAAATACACGATTTAAATAAAAGTTTAAAGCATTTTATGAATTTACAAGATGCCTTTTTCGCTTCCAAATTCGGATGTCTTTTTTTTTTTTTTAACCTTATATCAAATATGTGGATAGAGTTTTACATTAGAGTTTACTATTGGAGTAGTTAAATAGTTTTAGCAGTTAAGTATTTAAGTCGTTAAGTATTTAGCGGTATCAATGTTATCTCCCTTGCATGATTTCTTCTCAGAAATATACCGTTATGTTAACGTGGAAAAGGAACCCTTTTTTGTCAAAAATTAGGTTAAAAATGTATCGGAGTTTCTTCTACATGGATAGTATTGATTCCTTACAAAACTTTTTTTCCGAATTTTAAGTCCCTTAAATTAGGGAGTTCCTTATCGACGAGAGTTCCTTATAGATGAGAGTTCCTTATAGACGAGAGTTCCTTATATACGTTAAAATACGGTAACTGTCCATGGGATTATACAAAGCAATGATTCTCAACGGTTTTTTCCCCTATGGATCGCTTTGAGCCCTAGTTTATCCTCAAAACTATTCGATGTTTAAAATAAAACCTTATCGCATATTTATCATTAAATATTATTAAGAACTGTATAAAAAATTGATAATATAATTTGCATATTGTAGAAGCATAACCAGTTTATTGCACATATACGTACGTTAAGGACAAAATCTTATATGCCCCACCCCCACCGGGTCTTATGGATCCGCGGTGAGAACCTCTGATATAAAGGAACCGTACCCAGACCTTATTGTACCGTGGAACGGTCTTATGCAAGACAATTTTACTGCGGACCAGGGATCACACACAATAATGAAGCGCATAGTATATGATTTAATTATTACAAATATAACACGTATATACTGGTTTCATATTTTGGCACAAGGCCAGCAACTTCGGGGGAAAGGATGGATTGAAAAGCAAAGTCGATCTCAGTGGAATTTTAACTCAGAATGTAAAACCCCGAGGGAATGCCGCTAACGATTTTGCCGACTCGCCACCTCAAACATGAAATATTATTATAAAAATAAAAATGTATCAAACACCATCGTTTTTCTTTCTATATTAGTTTTCTCTCTCTTTTGGCAGCCGACACCTCCGGCCTACAACGTCAGTAAACTGCAGATTCCTGTGGCTCTATATTCTGGTGGACGTGATAGTCTTGCTGATCCTAAGGTTTGGCACTTCTTTTGTTTGTTTGTTTTTCTTTTGTTTTTAAATTGCTGTTGCAGACCTTTTTTTAAAAAAATTGTTATCTATCTATCTATAGGCTACGTGCTTAAAAGGTCGCTTTGCAGTCACGTGGTTTCGAGTGTAGTCCTACTGCGCGGCACCTTGGACAAGTCTCTTCTACTATAGCCCCGAGTTGACCAATACCGTGTGACGACCAATGCCAAATTGGTAGACGGAAACTGTGTGGAAGCTCGTGTATATATATATATATATATATATATATATATATATATATATGTATATATCCGTATACACACACTCACATACACACACATATATGTATATATATGTGTGTGTGTGTGTGTGTGTGTGTGTGTGCGTGCGTGCGTGGGTGTTTGTGTTTGTATCTTTGTTTTTTTTCTTTCTATACCTAATTCCATTTATACTACCTGGAAAAACGCCATTTCCACCACCACCACCACCACCACCACCACTACTACTACTACTACTACTACTGATTGGCAGTGAATTAGAGAAACCTTTTTTCTCCCGCTAATTTCCTCAGCTCGACTAATATATAAACCTTTTCGATTGATCTCACCCGTCGTCGTCTTCTTCTTGGTTGCAGGATGTCAGCCTTTTGGCAAAGCTGCTGAAGACCAACGTGACGCACGTGGTCATCCCACAGTGGGCACATCTGGAGTTCGTCTGGGCAACAGATGGATGGGATACCATGTATAAACAAATGATCGAACTGCTGAGAAAATATTGATGGTAACTACCTTTATTTTGTTTTTTATTGTATTTTATTTCATCTTATCATTTTCTTTTTACTGGTTTCAATTCTTCAAATACATAATAATTTCAAACTTTTGGCACAAAGCCAGAAAGTTCGGTGAGATGACAAAGGAATAAACAAGCTAACCTGTCACACCTATCGACTTTTCTTTCATCCTTATCGCATACCTTGTTGTTAGTGAGCATGCTATATCTATGATCCAGCATAGTTTTCCTTTCTCAATTAGGACTATGTCCGGCTTCCAATTCTCTATCCCATTATTATTATTATTATTATTATTATTATTATTATTATTATTATTATTATTATTATTCTTTTTTTTTCTTTTTTTTTTTTTACAGGTAATCCATACTTCAATACTTCAGAAATTCCAAGATATATTCGCAATGTCTCCAGGAATCATACGCTACCAATTTTGCTGACGAATTAAACTATAATCTTAGATCTGTGACAACAATTGTGAATGTGTGTGTGTGTGTGTGTGCATGTGTATTTGTATTTGCGTGTATGGTAGCTGTTGATAAATACATGTGTGCACGTGTATGTATGTTTGTGTGTGTGTGTGTGTGTGTGTGTGTGTGTGTGTGTGTGTGTGTGTTTAGGGGTTATTGCTTTCTTTCTGTCTCTGCTGCTGTTTCAAACTGTTTTAGATTTTGTTAACTTTGCGCTGGAATACAAATGTTATTCAAAACGGAAACTCCCTCCCACACACAGATATATAGGCTGCCCATAAATTACCATTACAATTTGAGAATTTCAGTAAAAAAAAAAAACAAACAAACGAAAAACAAAACAAAACAGGATAATTTAGCAGAATTTATTGGAAAGCGTAGGCAAACAAATAGTTTTATTAGAAACATCAGAACACTTCCGCGTGGGTTCCTTGGTAGCATGCTACCTACTGAGTTATCCTTATCCCTTTTTTTTCTGAATTTTTCAAATTCTAAAGGTAATTGGACGCCCTGTATATAATATGATATAATATAATATGATATGATATGATATGATATGATATGATATGATATGATATGATATATGATATGATATGATATGATATGATATGATATGATATGATATTTGATATGATATGATATGATATGAAATGATATGATATATGATATGATATGATACGATATGATATGATACGATATGATATGATATGATATATGATATGATATGATATATGATATATGATATGATATGATATGAAATGATATGATATATGATATGATATGATATGATATGATATGATATATGATATGATACGATATGATATGATACGATATGATATGATATGATATATGATATGATATGATATGATATGAAATGATATGATATATGATATGATATGCTATATGATATGAGATATGAGATATGATATGATATGATATGATATGATATGATATGTGTGTATATATATATATATATATCAATTACACTAACCCCGACTTTTCAAATCCTTTGCTTTCTTTCTGGTTCTTCTGATATTCTCTTATACCCCTTGCCATCAAATCCCTCTACACTATCATCTCCACCACAACACTAATCGTCTCCTAGACCTTCAGTATTTCTTCAACCTTTGTTTCATCCTATCCAACCTCTCGTGTTCCACCAGTCTCTGCATGGCCGATCAAGTACTCACTCGCCCATCTTAAACTGCTTCTCTTTCACGGACGATGCCCACCAACAGGTAACTAAGGTTGCCATAAGAAAATCAGAATATTCTCCAGCTATGCCAAGCATAGTTCACCAGTCCTTCTTACAGTCACCATATAGATGACTATATCGGCGCTACCATCGTTAGTCGTCAACAACTCCACACTTTTGTCTCGACACTTTTGTCAATCTTTCCTCGAATTCACTTCTATCATCTCGGAAATCTTCCCCAACAATTTTCTGGACCTCACTGGCGCCCGGCTCTCTATCCGCGCACGCTCCATTCCCAGCTGTTACCCTTTTCTTTTCACCATTCTTCAACTCAATCGGCCTGTTTCAAGATCCCTTACACGCATTCTACCTCCTATAGGAGTGTGTCTATACATGCGTGTGTATATGTATGTGTGCGTGTGTGTAAATATGTATTGTGTGTGTATATGTGTATTGTGTGTGTGTGTATCTATCTATCTATCTATCTATCTATCTATCTATCTATCTATCTATCTATCTATCTATCTATCTATCTATCTATATATATATATA
>NC_068999.1:49266299-49266938 GCF_001194135.2 Octopus bimaculoides
CTCACATGCATACATAACCACATAAATACTCTCACATATACATATTCCAATATTGCTAAATCCTTTCTGAATTTAATCTCAAAACATTCCTGCCAGCAACTATTAGCACAATCTTTTTATCCAGTAAAATCCTAGGGTAATCTAAGAGTTGTTCCCCTAACGTTAGCAACATATAATTATCGTACAGCACGTAATTGGCAATGTAATTAGCGGTTATCTAAGCAAACCTATAATAATAACCCGATAATCAGCTATCCACCAATAATTATACTTGAGATTATTTCGAATTCAACTAACCATGTAATTGTAGAATCTCACATGTAATTCCGAAACTTTCGTTTGCAGAGCTGTAGCCATATCTCTCAATCAAAGTTTTGAGTGCAGTAGATCGTACATAAGAATGAGCAAGGGACATTTTAAAAACCGTTATGTGAGTAAAAAAAAAAGTCCACCCTTAAATTTGCGACTTACAAGAATACAACAGATTTGTCATGCTGTGCATCGAATTAAGGGAAGAAATATTTATTTTCGACTCTCTTTATATATATTTTAGCCCACAGCATCAAGTGACTTATCAGCCGTGTTTTCTGCAATCTCTTTATTGAAAAAACTTTGAAAAAAAAAAAAAAAAAAAAAAAA
>NC_068999.1:49268538-49274626 GCF_001194135.2 Octopus bimaculoides
TATATATATATATATATATATGGATATATATGTACATGAATGTATGAATATATATTTTTTATTTCACACATCAAATTTCTGTAAGCTTCTAATCCCTCATCCATCAGATTTCTTTTTTGTTATCGCTTTACATCATTTCTTAAAGTTGGAAATAGTTTGTAATAGGAAACTCGAATGTGAATAGAATATTCTTAAATTCTGTTGCCACTAGAGGAGTTGAGACTGATTATAGAAAATTATGTGCGTATATACATACATAGGCGTGAAGGAACGTATATATGTAGGTATGTTTAGCTAAGCTAGCTAAGACAACTCTCATACACATATGAATAGATATATATCTACACAGGTACATATATACATATATACATACATGCTCACACTCACACACATATGCATGTATATATTCAAAGGAATATTTACTCTCTTGCATAAGAACATGCATGTATACGACCAAGCACACAAGCATACATAATTCCATCATACTTAGATACATATAAGACATACATACATACATATATGAACATATACATTTGAAATTTATGCGTACACATTTACAGCTATAGATACTCAATACCTAAGCATACACATGTACATCTTGATACATGTATGCATGTATGCCAGTATACATTTATTTATTTATGTAGCTTGGTGACTGAAGCTTTGTACACGTCACAGTCTATTAGCGACGCAGGCGTGTTTTTGTGTGTTTGCGTGAACATATGAATTGTTTGGAAAGGAAATTTACCAACGTTTATTTCAATGGCTTCTGGATCACACAAATCTTCACATCCTGTTGAATTCTCTGAGGAGAAGAAGGTGAAACTTGTAAATAATACTATAGTAGAATTGTTTCAATATCAACTGGAGGATTCTGTAATTCCTGTTTATTTTAGGTAAGAAAATATTCTGTTGGAATATCATCGAATAATGGAAGCTCACTAATGGACGACATGTCATGACATTACTCACCGCTTTATCGCAGCTGTGTATCTTTATATAATGGATCAGTTATATGACATTATTGTACTGGATTGTTTATAAAGTAGTTAAATGGAATTTATATATTCTAATTCTTTTATACTTTTACAGATTGAGAGCCCTCAGCTCGGGTGCTGCAGACACGTGATTAGAATATCACAAGATGGATTCTTCAAGCCGAGCCAACCGTCAGGAAACCTAGGTGTAGATCAAGAATAAGATGGTTGAATGATAGTCATTGTCTCAGTTGACCACGTTTGGCAATCTAGATGGAAAGTGTAATAACAGTTGCTTCAGATAGGACATTGATGCTTTGTGACCTCTTTTTGTTATGGTTGGTCCACATTATTCCGTAAGGAACATAGTCCCGGATTTCCGGTTTCTGTGGCGTATATATTCCTCCTTGGAGAGGACGACGATCTGTCGCAGGATTACTCATTTTTGCCAATTGACTCGACTGGAGCATCGTGAAATGAAGTGTTTTGCTCACGAACACAACGTGTCGCCCGGTCCAGGAATCGAAACCACAATCTTACAACCATGAATCCAACACCCTGACCACTAAGCCACGTGCCTCCACTATCGCTAAGTCATGTATTTTCACTAAGCACCTCTTACGACCCGCACTAATTTACACTATTGTACAGGTATCTGTATTTCATGTGATTATTTAAGCAAATTTAATATTTGTTTAATTTAGAATGTGTTTCGAAAAAATCGGTAATCCGGGAAGACTCTGGAACAAAAGTTTCCGGAAAATCGATGGGATACCTTTAATTAGGTTTTAACAAAACACTGAAATAGTTGCTGTTATTGGCTTCAAATTTTGGCAAAAAGCCAGGAATTTTGGGGAAGGCTGCTAGTCAATTACATCGATCCCAGTATTCAACTTGTACTTAATTTATTGACCCTCCGGAAGGATGAAAGGCAAAGTCGACCTCGTCGGAATTTGAACCCAGAATGTGCAGATAGACGAAATACCGCTAAGCATTTTGCCCGGCGTGCTAACGATTCTACCAGCTTGCCGCCTAAATGGTTGCTGCTATTAATGTTGAATGTTGATTTAGCGAAAGCAACATAAAGACACATTAAAATAACGATTGATTTTTATATATAATGGTTATATCAGGTCTTCTTATACAGTCGATATCTTAAACTTCTGTCATTTCCATGCCCCTACTAATACACTTTTTGAAAAGCTACATCTTCAGCTAATCTTGTTTACTCGTATATTGCATAAGAAATAGCTTCCATATTCAGAATAATAAGTAGAAACTAAGCCTGTTGCATTAAACAGTAACGAAACCTTTGATAAAAGCGCAAATCTATGGATTACGATTATACTTAATCACTCTTGAGTTGGAAATTCTCTCACAACTCATAACATTATCCTGCAGTAATTAAATGAATAACATGAGATGTATCTAATTTTGCTGTATATTATTTAGTGTTGCTTGTTTTAAGCTTAACGAAATCTGACGAGACTTCAAGAAAGGTAAAAAAAATACACGTACGTTTGCCGTTATTAAAGCTGTTACGACCGCTCGTTTTATTATTAGAAAAACGGATTTAACAGTTTCGTTTATGTGATTCGTCTTGGTAACAACTCTGAAGAACTCTCATATTATTTTTTTCCAGTTATAAGTGGGAAGATTTGAAACCGGTTCTGCGAGTACACGACTCAATCACGAAGTGCTGCAAGCAGAGAGCAAACATTTACGTATGATTTACTTGTCATACGTTTCCTTTCGTTAGTCTTTTATCTGCCTGTGTATTACATGTAATACAGAGGACATATTTCACCGGCCTCTATGCATCGTATATGATTCACATTCCCATTTTTTTTTCAACCACCAGAATTACTTGGGACCTACGAAAAGAAACTTTTATGTTACCCCAGAATCTATGAAACAAGGGTTAACTAAATGTCTGAAAACAAGCTATGAAAACTTATGAAAACGCCTTGCACCAGACAAAGGGTTAAGTCAGACAAATGTTTTAGAAGTACATTTAGACCAACGATACAACTGTATTTTCTAGTGAAGTAAAACCATTATACAGACCGGTGATTCTGGAAAGTGGATACTTGTAAAAGAAAATGGGATTAAGTACGCATGTACTATTAATGTACTTAGAAGGCAATGTTTGTGTATGAGTGTGTGAGTGAGTGTGCATGCGATATTTAGTAATGCTAAAATGGCTGCTATTCTGTTCATAGATTTGAAAGTAGCTTAACACGAGTTGCCTACCTTGCGAAAATCTACCGGCTTTGATATACGTACTAACACATACGCACTATCTTGTAGGCAGCTACACCCACAAACACACGCATGTGACTACGTGAGCCGTCGTGTATTATATTGCAGATGGATCGTATTTTTATCCGTCGACCTGGACCTACATTCTGCCTTCTTTCTCGCTTCTTACTCCGCCTCCGCTTCTATCGTACAATTTCACGATACACACACACACACACACACACACACGCACATGTATATATATGTATACATATATATATATATATATATATATATATATATATATATATACATACATATATATATATATATATACATACATAGCTACATACAAATATATACATATATATATGCATATATACATAACCTGCCTGATAGTTATCTCAATTACGTATATGTGTTTGCTTATCTATCTATCTATCTATCTTATCCTCCCGACCATCTCTATCATTTTAACGAATAAAAACAAACGCCTGCTTCACTGAATGACATTTTGTTTATTTTCATAATTCACCCAAGGTTAATGCAACGACTGTAGAATGATACAAAAACAGGCAGCGTGAAATATCCACACTCTTATTTCTTGAAAGCAAGCAAACAAATGTTGAGAGAAAAGGAACGTGTTTCGAGTTGCAAAATATTTAGTTTTGTCTAATTTTCTTCTTACTTCTTCCAAAATTCGTCAGCAGACGATAGGTAATGAACGATAATTGAAACCTCACTTACATAGGTGTCAAAATCACACAGTTAAGAGATGAAGATAACGAATAAGATACATTTCAGTAAATGCTTTGTTTTATTTTTCCTTTTTCCTTTTCAACTGGTGATCGAATTCGTTTGGTGTATTCGGTTGCCCGTGATTGATCTTAAATTTACCATACAGTCTACTTTTATTTTTCTATTTTACGTTTTAAATTTGCTACGTTTATAGGAAGAGGCCAGTGTACTCATAGTAGTTTTGCAGTTCGTCCGAGACTTGTGAGATTTGATGCTGTTAATGAGGCATGTATACTGTTGCAAGTTGACATGTGAAGGAAAAGACGTGAGTAGGGGAAGAGAGAGAGAGAGAGAGAGAGAGAGAGAGAGAGAGAGAGAGAGAGAGAGAGAGAGAGAGAGAGAGAGAGAGAGAGAGAGAGAATGGGTACTAGGATTATAAAGAATAAATCCTGGAGTCGGTTTCTTCGACTAAAACCTTTGAAGGCGGTGATTTAGCATGGCCGCCGTCAAATGACTGAAACAAGTAAAAAAATAAAAGAGTGTACACACACATAAACACACACACACACACACACACACACACACACACACACACACACGTGTGTATGATCGCTCTTTCAACAGTTGGATCGACGCGGAACAATTCATTCGTATTTATTGTAGCTTATGTGTAGAACCGTAGGTTTCTTTCTTCGGAGCTGACGACGACGACGACGATGACGATATTCTCCGAGCATAAAGAAATTTTAGTCGAAGCTACTTATATATATATATTTTATATAGAATTAACAAAAAAATATATTTCCAAGAGAAACATCCCCCACCCACTAAAATCCCCCAAAACAAAACGAAATCCAAGCTGAAGAAGTGAATGGTTGCCAAGAGGTTTCTTCTCACATTTTGAAGAGGAGATAGAAGAAGATGATAGAAAAAGTTAAATGAAAATCTAAGAAGCTTTATTAATTTCATTTCCCAATGTCTACGACATTAACAGACTAAATTGCTTTATGCCCCTCTAGCCCTTCAGAAATTCGACCCAATCTTTTCTCGCCCTTACCCCACGCATCATTCTACGAAATGCATACCAGCATTCTTTCACAGAATTGCAGAGTAACAATCTGCAATTCAATCCATTGTTTCCAGAACTGACTGTAACGTAATCTTTCTTTCCTAAAACTGCAACTAGATACATCTATCTTGGAACGGCAATTTAATTCTACCTATAAGCTGTAATATTAGCATCTTTCACCACCATCAGCCAGAAATACAAATTAACCTTTATTCCTCTGAGTTGGAAACAAAGGATTCCGATCTTGAACTTTAATATAATCCTTCGGCCACAGAACTATCGTTTATCGAACAGTTAGTAGTCCCATAAATGGTAAGGCTAGAGTTACGACAAAAAGAAACTTCAGGTGAAAAAAATGTGTATAATCTACTTATATTAAATTTATGTATGTATATATAAATATATCTTATATTTCTGAAGAAGGGAGGCAAAGAAAGAGAAACAAGTGACGCCATAGGTGATAACGACGTGAAAAGTTTCAAAAATTACCCCATTTTAATTTTGGTTTCTTCGAGATTTAAACTTTAAAATTGATCTGGCCAAAATTTTAATTCTGAGGAAAAAAGACCAACCTATTCTCAATCAAACACATACGCATACAGACATATACACACATACATACATATTCAGTTACAAAGATTGGCCCTGTGCCTAGACAATCATTTTGTTAGTTTTCTTTATTATTTTCGTGTCGTCTGCTGTCCTGCTAAAACATCAATCATCGTCTGAAAGTATGCGTTTGTGTGAATACATGTACGTGTGTGTGTGTATGTGCGTGTGTGTGTGATTGTGTGTGTATGTATGTGTGTATATATATATATATATATGTGTGTGTTTGTACTTTTGTATGTGCCTTTGTGTGTGTATATGTACGTGTTTGCACAGGCGTGTATGCGTGAATTCGTGCTTGTGCATGTGTGTATGTGTGGTTTGGTATGTGCATATACGATTATGCATATGTGATTGTATGTTTGTGTGTGCTTTCGTATGTATATACATAATTATGTTTGAGTGATTGTGTGTGTGTGTGTGTGTGTGTGTGTGTGTGTGTGTGTGTGTGTGT
>NC_068999.1:49275621-49276201 GCF_001194135.2 Octopus bimaculoides
ATACTGCTAAGCATTTCACCCAGCGTGCTAACGATTCTGCTAGCTCGCCACCTTAATAATAATAATAATAATAATAATAACAATAATAATAATAATAATAATAATAATAATAATAATAATAATAATAATAATAATAATAATAAATGCCCTGATGCAGTACCAAGCAGTACCTCATTGGCTGCCTTCTCTGATGCAAACTGAGCGGTTGTTACGATTCCGTCTTTTAAACTTAATACTTCTAATCCGGAGAAAGTTACGTTGCTGCAAGCAATGTTACAAGCAGAGAAGAGTCACGTTAAAGCAAGTTGTTGCTTGCTTGCAACAGATATAACAAACAAGCCTGAAATGCAGATATTGATAAACGTATGTTTTGAAGAATAAATATTTACGCATTGCAAAATAATAATAATTAAAAAAAAAAAAACAGTTAGGAGTGAAGCTTTGACGCTCATTCAACTTTTACCAAAATGGTAATTAAGTGAAGTGGAATAGATATTAGAAGAATTAGAAGACGGGGTGCAAACAAACATGGCTGCTGGGAAACTTAACATCCTCTAACACCAACGCTAACAACACCACA
>NC_068999.1:49276211-49276535 GCF_001194135.2 Octopus bimaculoides
TTCTTCTTCTTCTTCTTCTTCTTCTTCTTCTCCTCCTCCTCCTCCGCCTCTTCCTCCTCCTCCTCTTCTTACATCCGCCTCGTTCTTGTCATCGCCAGCGACGAAAACGTTTAATAAAGCTCTTATATTGCTAATTCTAATAAAGAAACTATAATACCGTCATGCAACTGTTAGACTACTACTACTACTACTACTACTACTACTACTACTACTACTACTACTACTACTACTACTACTACTATAGGCACAAGGCCTGAAATTTTGGGGGAGAGGTTAAGTCAAATACATCAACCCCGATATTCAACTGGTACTTAATTTTCGACC
>NC_068999.1:49277690-49278525 GCF_001194135.2 Octopus bimaculoides
ATATATATACATACATATATATATATGTGTGTGTGTTTGTGTGTCTGTGTTTGTCCCCCCAACATAGTTTGACAACCGATGCTGGTGTGTTTACGTCCACGTAACTTAGCGTAACTTAGGCTTACAAAGAATAAGTCCTAGGGTCGATTTGCTCGACTAAAGTCGGTGCTCCAGCATGGCACCAGTCGAACGACTGAAACAAGTAAAATAAGGACACAGACCTTACTGAGTTAAAAAGAAATAATCAGATTGGATAATGTAGCCTAAAGTATACTATGCATGAAAAACGTGGGCTGGTCAAAGCTGGAGCGCTTTAAAGCACAAGCCTACTCAAATACATCTGACCTGGTTGTTAGGTAGGGGGGTTAAACAACAGCAATAAATATCGAGTTTTGACTAAGAAATACAGCAAAGGTCTGGCAGCTATATTAACTTTTTAATCTGTTCGTTGGTGGCGAAATAACTAATTTATTTGGTTATTTCGTTTCAAGAAAGAGAAGTCATCAGTGATAATGCCAATATTTGTAGACAGAAAACTGTCACAATAGATATTTTAATAGAAAAGGAAGATATTGAGCTGAAGAAAAGAAAAAAAAAGGAAGAAAGGAAAAGGAAAAGAAAATCTTGTCTTAGACAATAAATAATACTTTTCTACGTGTGTACATGCATGTTTATATATGCATATGTCTGTATATGCATACTTACGTACCTACATTCATACATAAGCATAAATATATATATTTACGTATATATACATGTATACATACGTATATATATATATATATATATATATATATATATATATATATATATATATATATATATATATATATAT
>NC_068999.1:49278876-49279728 GCF_001194135.2 Octopus bimaculoides
ATGTGTATATATATATATATATATATATATATATATATATACTACACACACACATACATACACTCACAAACAAACACACGAACACACCAACACACACGCATACACGCACACACACGAGAAGATCAAGCCATGGAAGAAATGATATCTTGAAAGACTTAAATACGCTTGCAGACTGCAAACTATTGACAGCTAAGAACAGAGAAAATATACAATAGGAAAGTGGTTAGGCAAATGAAAGCAAAAAAAAAAAAACGAAAATGCTATTAGTGGGAAATAACAAAACAAAGCGAGAAAGATACGGTGCAGTTTGCTGTTTATTTATGATGAAATTTGTCTCTTGTGCAAGAACAAATTCTGTGAAGCAGTTAAACGGTTGTACATCAGATACAAATAGGTTACTAGAAATATAACGGAATATTTAAATAGGTTTAGGCAAGGCTGCAATGACGTGGTTTCGCGCTCACTTTCACTGTGTGGCACCTTGGGCAAGTGTCTTCTGCTACGGCTGTGGATCGACCAGTGAATGCCTTGTGAGGGGATTTGATTGACAGGAACTGTGTGGAAGTACGTTGTATATGTATATATGTATGCATGTATACATACATGCGTACATATATGCGTATATGAATACATACATACGTACATACATACATGTGTACACACACACGCATACACACATGGTATAAAGATAAAAATAAACGCGAAGACGAAATACAAGTAAAAACGAACTGGGTACATTAGTTTGACCAGGAAAATTGGAAGAAATCTTTAACGTTTCGAGCAAACGCTCTTCAGCGGAAACGACAGATGAGAATTAACATTATATATATATATATATATATATATATATAT
>NC_068999.1:49279738-49280588 GCF_001194135.2 Octopus bimaculoides
AATAATAATAATAATAATAATAATAATAATAATAATTAATAATAATAATGTCGGGAGAAAGAAACATGAGGAGGAGGAGAAGAGGAGGAGAAGGAGGAGGAGGGAGCGAAAGGATGTTTTTTGAAAAAGAAGCAACAAATAAAATTCATTAATATTTTTTTTTCCAGTCTTGTTTGATGATTTGATGCATCTGGTGTCGCTGCTGTCGCTATCTTGTACACGCGCGCGCGCACGTGTATGTGTATGTGTCCGCTATATATATATATATATATGTATGTATGTATATGTATATGTATTTATTTCATTACTACAGAAAGGAAATAAGCAGTTTTATAAAGAGACGAAGTGAGCAAAACCTGCCGATCAATTTAGAACAAACATCATTATTCTATTTATAAGCGTTTAAATAAAGAATTCTTTGTGAGCCAACGTGAGATCCGCTATCTATATGTGGTCAGCCGACGACCAGCTAAATACGGCAGCTTCTGCGTGGTCAGCTGACCTGCTAAAAACAACGGCCTCTAAGTGGTTAACCGACTTACTAAAAATAGCAGCTTTCTCACGATTTGCTACAAATTGCATCGTCTGCGTGCTCACTGGGCCTAAGAAAAATTGTAGCGCCTACGTGGACAATCGACCTGCTAAAAACAGCAGTCAAATATCTCTTAAATCACACCATACTGTCTAAAAAGGAAAAAAAGAAAAAGAAAAAGGCACGCGGGAGCTCTGCATATACGAAATAGGCGGTATGGTTACGGCTGGAAAGCTTTTCATCTGTTCAGTGATCTCCTTTTGCTTGGGACTAAATAACATGTACTTTTACCTTTTTCTTTTTTCTTCTTTTTACTCT
>NC_068999.1:49281704-49284174 GCF_001194135.2 Octopus bimaculoides
CCTCCTCCTCCTCCTCACCGTCGCTGTTATCATCCTCATCACCATCCTCATCACCATCCTCATCATCATCATCGTCGTCATCGCCGTCGCCGTCGCTACCGCCGTCTTCACCGTCATTGTCATCATCGTCGTGGTCATCAACATCATCACCATCATTATCATCAACGTCGTCATCGTTGCCGTCGTCATCGTCGTCGTCGTTGTCGACTTCGACGTCGTCCTCATAACTCACTCAACTTCATAACTCACTCATCCTCATAACTCACTCATCCTCATAACTCACTCACTCTCTCACTCACTCACTCACTCACTTTATCTTCCTCTCTCTCTTTCTCCGTCTGTCTGTCCGTCTCTCTCTCTCTCTGTATAACCTATTCAGATAATGGAGAATTATCGTTCTATTTTTTTTATGGGGTCTGAACCTCCAAGAGCGCTGCAGCTTAAAACGAAAACGAAACCCCGAACTTCCATGGACTGCTGCAGAGGGAAGCAGCGAACCACAAGATCGCGTTACCCTTTCATCGGGGAGGATTACGGAATGAATTTAGCAAAACTCGAGTAGTGATTACCCCCCGCTTCACTGTACCGCCCGGTAATTCGATATTGTGTTAAATGATCGGGAGACTGGATGAAATCATTTTCAAACTACCCCTGGGTGGAAGATAAATTTATCGTGCCCCATACATTTTATATTTGCCCCACCCCTGAACCATTTGTTTATTACGCTTTATCCCTAATGCAGTAAAAGTAGTAGTAGTAGTTATAATTGCCGGAGTAGGTATAGCAGCAGCAGCAGCAGCAGTAGCGGTAGTAGTAGTAATAGCACTTAGTAATTTGGGTGGTGGTAGTAGCTGTAGTTATTGATGGCTGCAGTAACAGTAGTCTATCTATCTATCTATCTATCTATCTATCTATCTATCTATCTATCTATCTATCTATCTATCTGTCTGTCTGTCTGTCTGTCTGTCTGTCTGTCTAGTTGAAATTTACAGAAAAACAAGAGACGAAGACAGGTGTATGAACAGCAAGCAGGTGTATTAGTTTGACTCTCGGTAAAAGGAGAAAGTCTTTTATATTTCGAGCTTACGCTCTTCAGCAGAAAGGAATAAGAGAAAATAAACAGAGAGAGAATAGAAAACGTGTGGATTTAGCAATCTATCTATCTATCTATCTATCTATCTATCTATCTATCTATCTATCTAATCTAATCTAATCTAGTCTAACCTGTCTCTCGTGCTTTTCGTGTGAATATATAAAACTTTACATCTACACCAATGCCTCCATATACTCTCTTTTCAATAGTCTCTCTCTTACACTCTGTGTGTGTGTGTGTGTGTGTGTGTATATACACACATGCATATATATACATATCCATCCATCCATCCATCCATCTACCCCAAATTTAACCAACCCGTTTACCTATGTGCCCACACATATGTACATACATACTTACACATCTATCAACAATCTACTTATTTACAGTACATCTCTGTCTGTCTGTCTCTCTATCTCTCTCCCGCTCTCTCTGTCTCTCTCTGTCTTTCTGTCCTTCTCTCCCGCCCAATACTTATTAAATGGAATCGGTCTTTAAGTCTGACAAGTAGAATGAATTCAGATACTAGTTGCTTCAAACAAAATCTCTAATCTTCAAGTCTATTGCAAAATTGAATTACTACATCATAATGTTCGACGTTTCTTGGCGCCAAACTAATCAAAAGCGCAGCCGTGCAGGTTAAACGGTCAGATTTACCGTCGGAAGTCCGTTCTTTATATATATTCTCTGCCATTAATGCGATGACCTTCAGCGACACAGCAAACTCATGCAACTTGGAACTGCTAAAATGGTGACAACGAGAATTCTTTACAAGCAAGAACAGAAGCACCAGATTGCTAAGTTTTCTGACTTCGACAAATTAAATTAATATATTCTGTAGAGCTACTTCACACCATGTTGAAGAAGGCAGAAAAAAATATTTCACACAACTTTAATATTATGCAAGTATTATAGAATTTTCTTTTTACATCTTAAACAAGGAGCGTAATGATGTAAAGTGATTTACCTCTCGACACGCACACTCACACACAGACATACACATTTACACACTCATACACACACAAACACACATACACGTGCATGCATATATGTGCGTAACATCTTTTATCACTTGACTGCGGTCATGTTGGAGCACCGCCTTAAAGAGATCTTAATCGAATGAATCAAACCCGGCATTTATTCTATCGGTCTCTTTTGACGAACTTTCAGTTTCCATCTACCAAATCCAGTCACAAGGCTTTGGCCGGCCCAAGGATATAGTAGAAGACATTTGCCCAAGGTGTCATACGGTACCATGTGGTTGGGAATAACTTATCTATCTATCTATCTATCTATCTATCTATCTATCTATCTATCTATGATTACATATTTATATGATATATATATATATATATATATATATATATATATATATAT
>NC_068999.1:49284289-49284836 GCF_001194135.2 Octopus bimaculoides
ATATATATATATATATATATATATATATATATATATATATATATATACATACACGCACACACACACATGTACAACACACATACACATATACTATATAAGTCTGTGCTAGTCTCTGTGTGCGTGGTAGAAGCACACTGTTATTAAAATATGCATAGATACATGTTTTTTTTTTTTATAAGTATGATAAGAAAATCCTCAGGGCAGCTGTTTACTGCTCCAGTGCTTTTTACCAGAGCGAAAGTCAGTCTTTAGACAGCTTTTTTTCTTTTTCTGTATTCTTCTTGAGGTTCTTATCATGTTTAAAATATAATAATAAAAGAAGCAGCACCATCAAAGCAATAAATAAATAAATGAATAGATAAAAGAACGGAAACCGATACCGAAAGGTAAAATAAAATTTAGTATTGCTTTGCTTTGCGCATGCACCAACATCATCGCTTTTACCAATACATACCAGAAAATGCTAACGATATTATGCGTTGAACCCTCTTCTTCTTCTTCTTCTTCTTCTTCTTCTTCTTCTTCTTCTTCTTCTTCTTCTTCTTCT
>NC_068999.1:49284973-49287470 GCF_001194135.2 Octopus bimaculoides
ATATATATATATATATATATATATATATATATATATATATACATACCTATATATATATATGTATATATATATATATATATTTATATATGTGTATATATATTTATACATATATATATTCACACACACACCGCCACCCTTCTCATCAAAACACGGTTGACTGATGAATGAATGTTCACGAAATCAAGAAATCTAAACAGATTTGAAGGAGTTAAACATAACCGCGACTAAACGTGATATATTATCATAAAAAAACTGCTGCCTGCGTTTTATGTGAATGCACAGGTGTAGAAATAAATGAAGCTTATATACAAGGGACGAGAGAAATAAAAAACCGCCAAAAGAGACCATGGAAAAATAATAGCGAAAAAGAATGGAGAAAAAACAACCCAAAAAATGAAATGAAGAAGAAATATCTTTCGGCTAGACTTAATCTTTACCGAAACACGCCGAATAATCACGATCAAGAAGCGAATCAAAGGATATTCTGGAAAGGAAGGAATATATGAGGGTATAAAGAGCATAGCTCAGATAAGAAGCCAGTGAAAAAAGCCGTTGTTTTGTGTGGGTTGTTTAGCCCGAGTCTCAGTTCCTCTTGTGTAGAGTTCTTATGATCAAAAGCTTCCAGCCATGCCACAAAAGGCTTATTTTTGATCTTTTCTTTTTGTGTTTTTTCACATTGGCGGAGGCAAAGATGTGTGATTGAGAAGTGGTTTCGGGTTCAGTCCACTGCGTCGCGGGTCAACCAATGCCTTGGGACAGAATTTAATACACGGAAACCATATGGAACCCCCGTGTAACGAACGAGCAAACACACACCGATACACACATAAACATTCAAGTACAAAATGTGACGTCGTCGTGGTGATATAAAATGTCCTTTACTATAGTTGATTATAGAAAGATAAGTTTCGAGAAAATGTTATATTGTTTTAATCCCCCCCCCAAAAAAAAATTATATGCTGAAACTTACTGCTAATACAATTACCTCGTAAAATTTGATTTGATTTGGTGGAGCCGTTTGAGAATGCATAAGGAACAGACAGATAGAAAGACAGAATGTTATATTGTTTTAATCCAAATGAAAATAAAAATTACATGTTGACACACGCGGGGTCTGATACTGTTATATATTTGATTTGGTAGAGTCGCTTGAGAATGCATAGAGAAGAGACAGACAAAGAATTATATACATATAGAGATAAATATATAAATGTGCATATATAAATAGAATATAAGGATAAAATCTATGCAGGATTAATCAAGTAGCCAGCGTGGAAAACCAATTCAGGAAAAAATTAGTACAAAATATATAATTGTTGTTATTCTTGTAGTGGTTGTTATCGTAGTTCTTAATTCATTTAAATCGGGCTTCTTGAAACAAATGTAGTGGTCCGTATACCCTCTACATATCACAGTATTTAAACACACAGGTGAAAATATACGCATATATGTATATATATATATATATATATATATATATATATATATATATATATATATATATATATATATATATATATATATATATATATATATATGCATATAAATATATGTGTAAATTTGGTAGTATGCGTACCTCTATGTATGCATGTGTGTGTATGTGTGTGTGTGTGTATGTGTGTGTGTGTATGTGTGTGTGTGTGTATGTGTGTGTGTGTGTATGTGTGTGTGTGTGTGTGTGCGCTGGTCGGTGGGTATGTACACACTCTTGTGCATAAATATATAAATATATTTATAAACATGTACATCAACAAACTCATGTATAAGTACGAATACTACTGTACGAATGCTGAAATACGTGTGTGTGTATGTGTATGTGTGTTTGTGTGTGTGTCTTTGTGTGTGTGTACGCGTGCGTATGTATATGTGTGTATATATGTATATATGTGTGTGTGTTTGTATACTTATTTGTATATAAGCATACAAATATATATACACGCATACACGTACACGCACATACACAAATATACACATGCATACACATAAATGCATACATACACACGCACACAAATACACACATGTATATATACGTATAGGCGTATATATAGATTCACATAAATATACACACCTGTAAATAAATATATTATTTTAGGTGAATATTTTAGCAGGTGTTCTAATTACTCATCTAAAAAGTTGGCGAACATCTTTATTTCGGATGGAAAGTACTGTTAGTGATGGTGGTGGTGGTGGTGGTAGTGATGGTAGTGGTGATGGCGGTGGTAGTAGTGGTAGTGATGGTGGTTGTGGTGGTGGTTGTAGTGGTGGTTATGGTGATAGTAGTGGTTGTGGTGATAGTGATGGTTGTGGTTGTGGTCATGGTAGTGGTAGTAGTGGTGGTGATGGTGGTGGTAGTGGTGGTGATGATAGTAGTGGTGGTGGTGGCGTGATAGTAATGGTTGAGGTGATGGTGGTGATGATGGTAGTGGTAGTAGTGGTGGTTGTGGTAGCAGTAGTAGTAGTGGTGATGATGCCAGCAGCACTTACACCACCGCCATTA
>NC_068999.1:49288074-49289066 GCF_001194135.2 Octopus bimaculoides
TCTCTCTCTCTCTCACCATCCATCCATCCATCCATCCATCCATCCATCCATCTATCTATCTATCTATCTATCTATCTATCTATCTATCTATCTATCTATCTATCTAAATAATCGAGTTTACAGCAATTCTTCGATAAGATAAGTTGTATTTTTGTTTTAAGAAATATTGTTAAACGTTTTTCGATTATTAATTTATTTATTGTTAAAACAAGTATTTTTTTTTAGATATTTACTATAATTTACAATACGTACACTGATTTTTTTATTATTTTTATTTTAGACCTGACGAGTGACTATATTTTTGAATAGATTTAACTGTAGATCAATTTGATTATTAATAGAATTATTGATTGAATTAGTTTTAGTAAATATAGCCATTTGAAAATATAGCCACGAAACGTGCGTAGCCATTTTATACCATTTACTAGTTATTATTTTTGTATTTTATTGATTTTTTGAATAAGGTTTTTGTGATATATTTGTTTTCTGGAGGGTGTGAGTTGAATTCCTCTTTGTTGAATTATTTAATAGTGGTTTTTCTTTAAATTATATATATATATAAATTTCATTCCGGTACTAACCCTGGAGTTTAATCTATTTAGCAATATTCGTAGAATGTATATATCTACTCGTAAGGAGAATGGAGTACACAAGTCGTTTTATTACATAATTTTACAATTGTTTCATGGATATTCGATCTCAAGAATATAACTATCATTATATGAGATATGCAACTAAAGATTCCCGAGGAATCCTTGTACTGAGAAAATCGAACGTCGAGTCTTCAGAGTTATGTATAAAATGCATATGGTAGTGTAACTTATATTATCAATATATATCCAAAGGAATAAATTGACCATACTCTTGATATCGAATATCGATGTTACAATTGTAAACATACGTGGGAAAACGACTTGTTCATTCCATGCTCCATGTAAATAATTATATATGTATGCATGTATATATATATATATATATATATATATATATAT
>NC_068999.1:49289333-49291230 GCF_001194135.2 Octopus bimaculoides
ACACACACACACACACACACACACACACACACACACACACACACACACACACACACACACACACACACACACACACACACATATATATATGTCTATGTATATATCTTATCTATGTCAGCAATTTCGTTCCATAGTTTCATAGTTTAAAGTGCAACACATGTGTAAAACCTCAGCAAGAGTAATATTTTAGATCAGAAAAAGTGAGTACTCCTTCTATATGCTACATTTTACAAACAGCATGACAAAAAATCTAACCGAGAATGAATAAGAATTTTTGAAGATTTTCATATACGTACTTCTCAACTCCAATGGCAAAGTGATAAATTCTGGTCTGAGAATCCGCCCTCCACCCACCACCACCACCACCACCACCACTCTAAACCTACCAAAGGCTAAATGAATGACTGGATATGTATATGATAATGAGGATTTTTAGATTTCTCTTCTGTGTGATGTAATTACGAAATTCCTACTTTCTTGTATTCTTTCTTTTTCCTCTTTCTCTCTTCTTTCTTTTCATTATTTCTTTTTCGTTCGTGTTCCACTCTTTTCACTGAGAGCTACTATGACCTCAATATTGATGCTATTTTCGGCAAACTGAAGGTAAAAAAGTAAGTCTCTAAAAGTGAATGTGGTAATGCAAAAGATGTATCTACACCGAAAATTGCTTTTCGCTGACAGTACATCGGCACCTTTGAAAAACTCTTGGCAGCAGTACAACACTTAAGCGATAAGACTGGAATTGTAAACCAAATAACAATATTTTCTTTATCTCTAATCACCTCTACAAATTTATTTATTTATTTACTAGATTTCTTTTTTTGTATAATCATTATTATCATTTTTTCATTTGTTCTCTTACGTTTATTTATTTCCACTTATTTATTTATTTATTTTTCCACATACGTATTTTTTTGTTTTCAATCAAACGTTTATTTTGTTTTTTTTTCGGAATTTTATTCTGTCGTATCTTAAAATTTTATATTGCTTGGGTTTGCATCAAGGCAGTTTTGCAGTGTGACGATGGCGGTGTGGTGTTCATACGAGTTGTGTTGGCGTACAGTGGCTGTGGCTGTGGTGGTGGTGGTGGTGGTGGGTGGGTGGTGAGGAAGACGAGAGGAAGGAAGAGAACGAGTAAAGTACACACGTACACGCGAATGTGTGTGTGATTTGTGCATGTGTGAGAAGTGGAAATGTAGAACGGAAGGAATAAAAGAAAAGAGGAAAGAGACTAGTGAGAAGGGCAGAAAAAGAGATGAGGAAAGAATAGAAAGAAAACAAAGAACTACAGAGAAAATACAAACCATCACACAATCAGCTTTCCACCTACACACATACACAGGGCTGTGTGTGCGCATGTGTCTGTATATATATGCTTTATTCTTTTATTTTTTACTTGTTTTAGTCATTTGACTGCGGGCATGCCGGAGCACCGCCTTTAGTCGAGCAAATCGACCCCAGGACTTATTCTTTGTAAGCCTAGGACTTATTCTGTCAGTCTCGTTTTGCCGAACCGCTAAGTTACGGGGACGTAAACACACAAACATCGGTTGTCAAGTGATGTTGGGAGGAGAATCACAGACACATTCACCATGATAGATCGCTGACCACTACACACGTTTTTTTCTCTCTCCTTGTTTCTCTCCTTGTTTCTTTCCGTGTTCATTTCCGTGTTCATTTCTGGCGATAATTATTAATATCCAGTACCGCTGCCGTAGTCTCCTTTAGAGAGACTTAGAAATATAAATATCTCTATTTCTGAAAACCAGTGGATAGATTCCACTGAAATTAGATAAATAACCTTCCTACAGACAGTCAGTAGCGACGCCTGCTGGGTTCGGCTGCTCTGCATTGACAAGGGGCAACACCCTGAAACTAGTCTAGTCTGCAGATGCCA
>NC_068999.1:49291409-49291968 GCF_001194135.2 Octopus bimaculoides
ACACACACACACACACACACACACAGAGTCATATGTATGAAGAAAAATTTAGACCTGACAGTTTCTCGCCCGTGAAAGAAAATTAAACAAAAAGCGAAAAGATCCTGTAAGAAGAATGTGTCATTTTTATCGATCCTGTCGTTAGTTAAACGCCATCTCTAATCTCTTCGTGTATCCGTCAAAACACGAAGCTTTTACCCGCCATCTTGCTTTTCATAACGCCTCTACCCCTCTCTTTCACCTCACCCTTTTTCTCAAACACCATTGCCCTCCCCACTCTCTCTGTTGTGTCTCTCTGTGATTTTTTCTTTGTTTTTTGTTTCCTATCATCTTTTCAGTTCCAACCTTTCGGACTCTTGTTGATGTTGTTCGTCTTCCATTTCGTATTAGTTGTTTTTCTTTCTATTTTTAAATTAAAAAACAAAACCTTGTCTCATAAGTTCTATTTAGCATGAAGCAAACAGTCGCGAAATTGCACACCTATTTGCGCTCTGACTTGCAGAGAGACGGAGAGAGAGAGAGAGAGAAAGAGAGAGAGAGAGATAGATAGATAGAGAGA
>NC_068999.1:49292779-49293478 GCF_001194135.2 Octopus bimaculoides
TATATATGTGTGTGTGTGTGTATGTATATGTATGTGTATATATATAAATATACATATAAATGTGCGAGTATGCGTGTATGTTTATATGTACATGCACGTATGTATCTTTATGTGTGTGTGTATGTACATTGTTAAGTGGGTGCTAGCATATAAGCTGTAGGAAGCCCTGTTAATTAATTAAAATTACTTACTTATATCTGGAGGCAAAATTAAGATTAAATTAATAAACACACAAACAAACAGCAGCAGCAAAATCAGTGAATAAAGGCATGCGAAAAAGAAAAAAGACCTCTGGATTCTTTATATCAAGTATAGTAGAAGTGAAATGGTGGTTACCGGTGCTGGTCCTGGGTTCATATGCACTGCCTGCAGGCATTCTGTTGTATAGTTCTGTTGTACACTCAATTCTATACGTCTTCGTAGACATAATGGCTAAAAATTATGTAGCAGACTATCTAGAAATATTCTCTTCTACTCTAGGCACAAGGCTCGAAATTTTTGGGGAAGGGGCCAGTCGATTAGATCGAATCCAGTATGCAACTGGTACTTAATTTATCGACCCCGAAAGGATGAAAGTCAAAGTCGACCTCGGCGGAATTTGAACTCAGAACGTAGCGACAGACGAAATACCGTTTAAGCATTTCGCCTGGCGGACCAACGATTCTTATTTCTATCTTTTGTGGGCAATAAAGAAATAAG
>NC_068999.1:49293678-49295628 GCF_001194135.2 Octopus bimaculoides
GTACCCCTCCCCCCACAAACACCCAGGCCTTAGGGCTATAATAGAAAGGATATATCGTATGCTTGTTTGCTTGTGTGTGTGTATGCGTCGTATGCTTATGTACGTATTTGTGTATGTGTATGTTTGTATGTATGTGTGTTTATGTATGTTGTATGTTTACGAGTGTGTATTTATGTGATGCATGTCTATGTGCGGATGTGCATGTGTGTGTGTTTATGTGACTGTGTTTATATGTCGTATGTTTGTATGTTTGTGTGCGTGTATGCGTTGTATGTTTATGTATGTGTTTGGTTACGTGTGTATGTGCGGGTGTGCATGTGTGTGTGTTTATGTGAATGTGTTTATATATCGTACGTTTGTGTAAGTATATGTATCCTATGTTTATGGGTGATTTGTTTACGGGCGCGCGCGCGCATCTGTGTCTGTGCGGCTTTGTATGTGATAGCGAAAGAATTGGAGAAAGAAATAAGACGCAGGTTTCATCTTATGCCAAAACTTTTGTATTTTATTGTTATATTTATATTTATATTAATTATTTCCTTCTTTATCTCTGCTAATCCATTAATTCTGTTGCTACTAAACTGATTCCCAGATATTACAGATGTTAGCTGTACTTTTATTTTCGCTTGTTACCTCCGCCTTCGCTAAGGTGGAGGTATTGTTTGCAGCCGTGTTTGATTGTCCGTGGACAAGATATCTCAAGAACCGCTCGATACATTCGAATGAAACTTTCAGGGATGCTTGGCTTCGTAACTGGCACGAACTGATTATATTTTGGGATCGATCCGGTACCGGACAAGGATTCTGGATTATTTTTCCTGTTTTTTACTTAATTTTTGAGAGGGGCCAAACATAGTGGGGACAAACAAGGACAGACAAGGGGATTAAGTCGATTACATCGACCCCAGTGGCTAACTGGTACTTGATTTATCGACCCCGCAAGGATGGAAGGCAAAGTCGACCTCGGCGGAATTTGAACTCAGAACGTAGCGACAGACGAAATACGGCTAAGCATTTCGTCCGGCATGCTAACGTTTCTGCCAGCTCGCCGCCTTCCACAAACATACGACTCACATAAACACAAGCACATACTCATCCGCTCATAAACATACAGACACAACAACACATAAACACACACACACATATAATACGCACACATACATAAACGTGCACACATAAGCATACAATATATATAAAGATACGTACATAAACATACACTCGTATACATACAGTAAATCTTTCACTTTTAGCTTTTATCTTTTACTGGTTTCGACCAGAGGCTGAGGCCATGCTGGGGCACCGCCTTTGAAAAGTTGCGCTTAAACCAATTGAATAATATAATATTGGTTTCAAATGTTGGCACAAGTCCAGCAATTGTGTGTGTGTGTGTGTGTGTGTGTGTGTGTGTGTGTGTGTGTGCTTGAGTGATTTCGTGGAGGAGGGTCGTAAGTTGATCATGTCAATCTCAGCGCTTAAGTGATACTTATTTTATCGATCCAGAAAATGAAAAGCATAGTAGAGCTCGGCGGGATTTGAACTCAGAACATAAAGACGATGGAAATGCCGCTAAGCATACTTACAGAGAGGTATTTTACTGTTTTGAAATGGTAAAAACGTTTGAGCGTTTCTTGGTTTCATTACTCTCCTCTCAATCCAAACACAAGTCCAGTTATCGTTCGTTATATTGGCTGCTGTAAACCAAAGTTTGAAAACCTTATATGCACTTAGCGAAAGCTAATTTGACAACGCGCCTTCTAATGGCAAAGCGCTTGTACGAACAGTGTGTGGCCGGGAAAAGCTAAACACGAACAACAATTCAAAACAAACAGGGTGGTTTTTCAATCTGTATTCAGAATCAGCCAACGGGAAAATTAACTGCATTGCCGAACCGACTTTCACGCACGCACGCACGCACGCACACACTGCTTCTCTCTCTCTCTCTCTCTCTCT
>NC_068999.1:49295854-49297866 GCF_001194135.2 Octopus bimaculoides
AAGTTTGCTAAAACGCAAGCAAACCGATATTTGCCTCATGTCGTCACATGAATTTCACGGTCTGTCTGTCTGTTTCTCTTCTACTCTTTTTTCTCTGTATCTCACCTGAAGATACATGCATATATACATCACACACACACACACACACACACACACACACACACACACATGAATATATGTATATGTGTGTGTATATCCGTATAGTGTATCTCTCATTACCTATCTATCTATCTATCTATCTATCTATCTATATATCTATCTATCTATCTATCTATCTATCTACCTACCTATCAACTTGTCTGTCTATCTGTCTCTCTATTTATCTACACACAATATATAGAAATACACACATTTACGAACGGGAGAAAAAGCACCAAAATGCACATAGTAGAGAATATTTTTGCATTCGAATTTGAGGTTTCATTCCGTTGTTGCTCCAATCCAAGTTTCTCATTCGTTATGTTTGTTCGAGCGAAGAATAATGTAATTTCTTGTGAACCACTGTGCCAACGAAAATTTGGCTTATTACAACTTATATTACGTAAGAAAGTCTTGAAAAATATTTTGTTTTCGAAGCAAGAGTTCCGTGTGACTCTCTTTGGCGTGAAGCTTAACCAGAAGATAATGTTTATTTTAGACAACTACTTCGCAAATCCGAAAGTAGAACTGGTAAAAAATAGTTTTGGTATCTACTTCTCACACAATTGTACAGCGTTAACCCAGCTCTTGGAAAATGTTACATGGCATTCTTTACAAGCTAAATATCGTTCATTGTTTACGAGGCTCTTCACTAAATGTATTTAACTCTAGCAGGCCAGTAGAAGAGTTTCTGATGGAATTTAACGGGAGAGATATGGTTTATTACATTGTCAATGCTTGGAAGTCTGTAAAGGCATCAACATGAATATCATACATTTTGGGCCCGTTTGGATCACTAGCTCCATTCCTTAGCTCTACCAGTTTTGTTTCTGCAGCTTCTGGACTTGCAGAATATTAATTATGCTCTCTACGTTGAAGGGGACAGCTTACACTAACATGGTAGGTGTTTAGTTTTGGGGGAAACATCGACTTTCTTTATCCTTACTACTCTTCTGCATTGAGGGTGCATGAATATATGAATATAGGTGGCATTATGGCCACGTCTGTTCATCATTATACTAACTCTTAAATTTGTGTAGATGGTTGTATGTCTTGAGAAAGAAGATAGTATAGAGGAAAGTAGTGATGTAAATGAGAAAGCTAGAACAGAAAGTTTCTCTGTTGATAGAATAATTCAGCTGACAGATGAACTACTAAAAGCTCTACATCAACATAGTTTTATAAGTGAACAAGAAATATTTCTTTCTAATTTTGGAACAAGGCCATCGATTTTGATAGGAAAGGGCAAGTCGATTATATCGAAGCGAGTACTTGTACTTGACTGGTAATTTATTTTATCGACCTCTGAAAAAATGAAAGGCAAAACTGACCTCGGTAAAATTTGAGCTCAAATCGTAAAGAGCCGGAAGAAATTTTTCTAAGCATTTTGTCCGACGTGATAACAATTCTCTCAGCTCACCACCTGACTGGACGTTTACATACAAGATAAAATAATCAAAGAAAGATTCGAATATACGAAACAATTTTACTTTAAAGACGTTGAATAGTTGCGAAAATTCGTGCGACAGAGAAGTCAATATTTGAAAACCTCGCACCTTCAGTTTCAACTCACCCATAAGCACTGCCACCGTTATCACCAGTTCCAGACGAAAATACTGAATCAGTTTGATGACCAATTCTAGATGTTTGAACCTCCTTCTTTTCAAGTTGAAGAGGGCGACCACGATAAACCGAATTCCTGATATCTGTTAACTCTTCACCTTGAATGTGGCGGTGATGAACATTCTTACATAAGTCAACATAATTACTGTAACTATAGCTTTTATTTTACTTCTTTATTAAAATTTCATTGGCTTTTCATTTCATGTTTGTTTTCCCTTTATTAACCAACTTGTACTGACTTGTTTAGTTTA
>NC_068999.1:49299762-49300398 GCF_001194135.2 Octopus bimaculoides
TGGATGAACTTCAATAAAAGACAGCAGAATTTTTGCTGCCAAAGAATCTTTAGAAAGGTTACAAAGTAAAATCTATTGTCATGCTAGCAGCTTATTTTGTAAGGAAATACTACAAAGAAGTCTTGTAAGACTTTCCCATAATAATAATAATAATAATAATAATAATAATAATAATAATAATAATAATAATAATAATAATAATAATATCATTCAAAAACCAACGATAAAAGCAAATCTAAGAAAGAAGATAATGGACGAGACGAGTGAATTTATTGAAGCTGAACTCGTATAAATTTAGAATGTTGCCTTACAACATAGAATAAAATAAATATAGATAAAAATAAGAATAAATAGTGTAATCTGAACAATGAGGTGAATTGTTAGAACAAGCATAGTCTTATTGTTTTGTGTAAATGGAAGATTTTTCACTTGAACATTTACTGTGTTAATGAAGCAAATTAATAAATACCGTGATTATGTTGACAATCCCCGTGTGCTACACCCCCACACGCACGCACACATACATATAGCATATATAACACACACATACAGACAAGTATATACATACATATATAACACACACATACATACATACATACATACATACATATATATATATATATATATATATATATA
>NC_068999.1:49304537-49305830 GCF_001194135.2 Octopus bimaculoides
ACACACACACACACACACACAAAACGGGATTCTTTCAGTTTCTGCTTGCCATATCCACTTGCAAGGATTTGGTCAGCCCGAGGTTATAGAAGACACTTGCTTAAGGTGCCACGCAGTGAGACTGAAACCGGAACCATGTGATTGTGAAGCAAGCTTCTTATCACACAGCCAGTATATCTATATGTGTATGTGTGTGTGTGTGTTTGTGTGTGTGTTTAGTTGGGTGTTGCAGGCATGTAAGGCAGCTTCTTAATCTAAAAGAAACAGCCTTCTTTCCTCTAAATAAGATATCGTTTTAAACATCGGATATAAAAGAAAGACATTAAATCCTGTGCCGTATGATAAGTTTTTAACATGGCTGCCGGATGGCGCTAAAGCTAATCCCATCCTTGGGGAAAATAACAACACGAATATTTTCAACCCATACATCTAGGTTCTCATTTGTGTAATAAAAAGATAAAAGCATAATGCAATAAAAAGGAAATTTTTTCCCTCCCTTCTGTTTCTTAACAAGCTCTCTTTGATAGCTGCACTAACAGTCGCCAGTCAAATTTCACATGTGTGCAATAAAAGTACTCTTCGTACAACGCATTCTATGATTGCACAACAACAATAAAATGCATTTCCTTAAAAGAGAATCTGTAGCAATCGTCACGTCGCCATCATTGCAAATATTAGGCAGAACTCGCTGTAAACAAGACAACTAGCCAAGTCTGTCTGTATGCTTCATTTGAACATTTTCTCATCTATAAACAAACTGGACGTAAACATTTGAAAATCAAAATGTTCAATAGTGCTTTTAATGCCCACGGCTACGCTATTGGCGTCAACATTACAAGAGAACAAAAAAGAGAATGAAATATAAAAACCTACTTTTAGTATATAAGTTTCCCAAGTGGTTTCCCAGTTTGGCAACATAAACTGATAGAATAAATACCAGGCTTAAGAAAAAAATAAAGTACTGCGGTCGATCCATTCGACTAAGAATTCTTCTAGGTGGTGCCCCAGCATGGCCGCAGTTTAATGACTTAGACAAATAAACGATAAGAGATATCGTTAATTCTTGTATAATAAGAGGATCCCAGCTGACACGATCAACGGAACAGCATGACAAGGCCAACCCTTTGAAATACAGGTACTGCTCATTTTTGCCAGCTGAGTGGACTGGAGCAACGTGAAATAAAGTGTCTTGCTCAAGGAGCACAACACGCTGCCGGGAATTGAACTCACGACCTTACGATCGTGAGCCGAATGCCCTAATCACTAAGCCAAGTGTCTCCACAAGTATACATA
>NC_068999.1:49306495-49308191 GCF_001194135.2 Octopus bimaculoides
AAAAAAAAAAAAAAAAAAAAAAAAAAGAAAAAACAGAATCTTCAGAAGAGAAAACATCAAAGACTTCTTTCAAGTTGGCAGAATCTGACTGACAAAATGAATGAATGTCATGGAGCATAACTTTTAATTTTTACACATAAAACATTATTTTATCTTTAAGACAATTCATCGTACTAATCATTATTGCGACACGATTTAATTATTTCCACTTGTCTTTCAAGATTAAATTTTAACCACATTAAATGTTAAATATCCAAGCTGCTCACAACCGATCAGTCAGTTTTCATTTTGTCATGTAACTCGTAAAATTCGTTCTTTGCTCTCATGACGTGAATTGGTTGCGTAAATCATTTTTACCTTCTTCACGAGGCTTAAAAATCTTTCAAAATATTCCACCCCCACTGAAATATATTTGGTTTTTAGTTTTTATTATAATGTTAAACAGTCTCAAAGTCCATGTATTGATCTGATTTATAGCCTGGTCAGCTTTAGCAGATATCGGAGAATGTCTTATTTGTTGATTTCTATTGCGGAACGAAGATTTCGATCTCGCTCACAATGTTTAGTATTGCTTGTTACTGCAGAGATCAAATCAGGTCGAAACAACGGTGTCTGACAATAAACTCCCAACATTCTGAGGGAACTCAGTTCTTTTAACACACAAAGATTCATAAGAGATGTTTATTTGGGACAAAATATTACAGCCAGCGTCGGTCAATGTTTGTTTACAAATTATAAATGTAATACATAATGTTATTTTAATGAAATGCTGTTTCAAGCGCGCTTTGTATGTATGTATGTATGTATGTATGTATGTATGTATGTATGTATGTATGTACGTATGTACGTATGTATGTATGTATGTATGTATGTATGTGTATGTATGTATCTTTATATCCCACCAAAGGTGGATGTATTTTAATAACGCCATAGAACTGAGGTATTCGTCCTGCGAAAACATCTCGTATAGCTGTATAGTGCTAAAAAGCACAGAATATCAGCAGCGGAAAAGATATCAAGACCGGCGGTGGAACTGTTAAATTACGTGCTTTCAACGTGTTTGCACTTCGTCAGTAGGTATCCGCTAAGAGCGTAAGCTACACAAATTTTTCCCGGACATACAGAAAGGATGAAAGGCATAGTCGAACTCGTTGAACTCAGAAAGTAAGGCCGGAAGAAATGCCGTTAAGTATTTTGTACAGCGTGCTAACCACACTGCCAGCTCACCACTTTAGGGTGAACAACAGTAACAACAATAATAGATGCATTGGTGCGATACTGGATGCCAGGTAGTGGCTCTCATGGCTTCTGACCATAAGAGCATCATAGTCATGTGTTGAGAGGAATTCTTTGGAGTTTGGATAATTCACCTCTGGAAACATGGGTGTTTTGTTCAACATTCTTAAACAAACCTTATCCAGGACCTTTTGAGCGGGATGAGCTGCTCGACCTGAAGAAAATTCTAAGTGGGCACCATCTGCAGGGTCATGCGCTGTTTATCTTGATATAAGATCACCATGTCGCGCACATATGGTTGTGATGCATCTACCCGGTGTACCCTTATCAGACTGTATATGATGGGTATATTGGGCTTCGTATATTTGTACTCCAGTGTCACTTTGATGGCATGCGCTGCTCTCTCTCTCTCACTCGATAATAATGATAATAATAATAATAATAATAATAATAATAATAA
>NC_068999.1:49309100-49310253 GCF_001194135.2 Octopus bimaculoides
TCTTCTTCTTCTTCTTCTTCTTCTTCTTCTTCTTCTTCTTCTTCTTCTTCTTCTTCTTCTTCTTCTATATGTTGCAATAGCATCAAATCCCCGAGCGAGTATCTCTTGCCAATAATTGAATCGTGTGGTTTGGGTGGTGGAATGAGATTTCTTGTTGATAATTCTCAAAAAAAAGAGAGAAAAAAAACAAAAAAAACAAAACTGAATCTGCAGATATTTACAAAATTTCTTTTCTTATTACAAAAAAATATTTTCATACTTTACTTTCTTTTGGTTAATAGCTGATAAATTTAAAACAGATTACTGATGATCATTTAGAAGGCTATGAGACTCTATGTAGTCGTTCGACCAGCTAGAAATAGCTGCCATCTCTCCCTCAAATCACACCCAACAGTCTTTACAAGAGAAAGTCACATTAGATAACGTAGCTCCTAGTATAAAAAAGGACAAGACGGCCATGTCAGGATTGTTTTTGATCACTGGTCTGTTTGATCAGGCCAGACCTAGGGCTGTACAAGAAAAACAACAACAAATGTACTTTGTGAAATTCTTTGTTAAATTGAAAACAATTCCTCAAAGGTTCACAATTTTTTGTTAGATCTGCCAATCATTTTATTTTGAATAGCAAAATCGATGTTTTGTGGACCGTATTAAAATGTCATTCTTTCAATTTTACTATTCCTCAAAACCACTAGTTTCCTTTTGTACAATTAACGAAAAATTACACACAGTTGAATAAATTGTTCTTCCTTGTTTTGTCTTTTATTGTTGCAAATGCATGCCTATTTCTAAAGAAGCCTACAAAATTTAACAGCTTACTGCTCATTCAGGCCATTGTACATGATTCAAAGAAGGAATCGGCAATGCCGACAACAGCTGTCAACAATAGTTTGTGGAGAGGCGAGTTGAAGGATTTTAATTTCATAAAGTGAGTATTTTCCTTTTAAAGTGCCAGTGAACGCTAATAATAAAATCACAATGCGTTGATGCTTGCTGAGACCTTGAGGCAAAGCATTAACAAAACAAAGCGAAAAATGAATAAAAAAAAATTAGGTTGTTTTATTCGGATGACTTAAACAGTCACTACACAAAATACTGCAGTACCGACTTCCGTTCAAGTGAACCAATAATTTATTCTGCCTTTGAGTATATT
>NC_068999.1:49310738-49316479 GCF_001194135.2 Octopus bimaculoides
AGTTGACTTGCGTACTATTAAAGGAGAGAATTGTTTTCTCTCCAAGTACTACTACAGACATCAGCCGAGCCATTGACGGGGAGCATCGACACTGCTAGAAATAACAGTAAAATCTTCCGCAACTTACAACCCTACCATCTTTGAGAAGAACATATTGGATGTAGTCCTTGGTGCTCTGTGGTCAGGAAACAGACGGAATAGTCCCGGCTGGAGCACCATTGGCAGTAAGTGTTCTCAATCATAGCTGATATATATATGTATGACAGGCATCTTTTAGTTTCCGTCTACCAAATCCACTCACAAGGCTTTGGTCGGCCTGAGACCACAGTAGAAGACTCTTGTCCAAGGTGTCACGCAGTGGGACTGAACCCAGAACCATATGGTTGGGAAGCAAGCTTTTTACCACACAGCAATACACACACACACACACACACACACACACACACAAACACACACACACACAATATATATATGTATATATATACACATACACATATGTATGTATGTATTTATATATATGTGTGTGTGTGTGTGTGTGTGTGTGTACCGCTTGACATCTGGTGCTGGTTTGTTTACATCCCCGTAATTTAGCAGCTGAACAAAAACGAGACCAATAGAATAAGTACCAGACTTCCAAAAAATAAGTACTGGGATCGATTTGTTCGATTAAACACTTCAAAACAGTGCCCCAGCTTGGACGTACTCCAATGGCTGAAACACAAGAATAAAAGGTAAAAACTACCTAAAAAATAATTACATACATTCGCGTTCTGCAGAATATATTAAACAACGGTTTTAATTCACTGTATGCGAATTTACGTGAACGTCGAATAGTATATTTTCCGAAAATAATTTTGCCCCAGCGGTAAGGTCCACCAGCTTCAAAATCTATTTCCGATCGGTCTGTATTGTATAGCAATTAACTTAGATCTTAAGCGAAAATAATCTCCCTAGCAAAACTATGATCACATTTACAAAGCTGATAAGATCCCTTGTAATGTGGTGTGATACATAAACAAATAAAAACGCGTGTCTGTATAAGATATCATTAGTTGTCAGGTGTTTTATCTCTTTTGTGTTACACAACGTTCTGACAGGGAGATGATATGTTCGTCTTAACAGCGTATTTATGGCTGACATTTGGTATTTAATTGGAAGTTGTTTATCCAGGTGTAGAGCTGAAATTTCAGAGCTTGGCGGGAAAAAGATTCTTCCCACAAAAATAGCAGAAAATACTCAGGTAACAAAAAACCCACTTAGACAAAGAATCACTGGGAAAAAATGGACTGCTAATCATTGAATTACTCTCAGTTGTGTGTAGACTTGCAATGAGGATACAGTTCTGGAATTGGATCTATATATATGGCAGAACAGGAATGAAAGGACACACACGCGCACACACGCACACGCACACACACACACACACACACACACACACACACACACACACACACACACACACACACACACACACACACACACACACACACACACACTGGCACCGCGTCGGTTACGACGACGAGGGTTCCAGTTGATCCGATCAACGGAACAGCCTGCTCGTGAAATTAACACATAAACATACACACATATACACATACACGTACATACATATACGCACACACACACATACGCATACACATAGACACATATTGGATGTCTGATTGGACAGCGTAATGAGAAGTACAATTACACTAAAAAAGTGTAGTTGTATACGCTCGCGTGGAACAGTTTTATTAGCTGTCACATGTTATACAAGTGTGTTGAATTGTGTACGATATAGTTTGAATAATCACGCGATGAATTTCTCCATATTCTGGAGTTGGCGCATCGGGAGCTTGCGATGAACGGACAGACTTTTAGTTCTTCCAGTCAAGATTTTACTGATTGTATATAAACCTGCTCGCTTCATTCCGTTCCTGCGTCTCTGTCACTTTACAGTCAATGTCTCACAGTCGACTGCTATTTCTTGAGTAGCTTCACGAATATCTGCCTCATTCAACACTGGCTGAAGGAGCGAGCAGTTACTGAAACATCTAGGTATCCTCGAAGGTTACTGTCAGGCGAATACAAATATTCATTTTTTCCCGCTTATTTCATTTAGATGGACAGCATACCACCATAGTAATCTTCTCTCATTGAGAACCTCCACACACATTGAGAACCTTCGATTTAACCTTACACATAGTTAAGATGTGGGCATTGTACCGCTGGTCAGGTTTATTGCTCTGCGCTAACTCTACAGCTTACCACGAACTACAGTAGTAATATCTCAACAGCAGCACTCCAGACCAAATCCCACGCCAAATTGAGTTATGTGAAGTAGTGTAGTGGACTACTCAAGTGTTGCTTCATCTAAAATTATCCTTTCTTCAATCGTAGAATGTTAGTTTCTTAATAAACTTGCCTCCGTTTTATCAATAATACACACCACAACTATTTTTCGCGCTATGATTTAAAATCTTTGATAAAAAATTCTATCCATTCCAATGCATTAATTTGTGCTAGTTAATTAATTATATTTTCTTGCAAAACAAAACTATTTTTAATTATGTATAAAAAAAAAAAAATAGTCATACGCTTAATGGGGTTTTCTGCTTTTGTGAAAAATCTAATTGCATTCTCTGGGGAAAATTTGCTAGTAATAATAACACAAATTCATCGAAAATAGCGATCGTTGAAACTAATTCTTTTATAAATTCTTTCGTTTTCGAACTTTTCTTATCGTTGGAGAAATACAAGACGCACAGGGAGTTTAACTGCACATGGCTGTGTGGTTAAGAAGCTTGCTTTGCAACCACGAGGTTTCGGTTTCAGTTTCAATGCGTGGCACTTTGGATAACTGCCTTCTTCTCTAGTTTCGGGCCGACCAACGCTTGGGAGTAAATTTAGCAAACGGAAACAGTATGGAAGCCAGTTGCATAACACGCCGGGCGAAATGCTTAGCGGTATTTCGTCTGCCGTTACGCCCTGAGTTCAAATTCCGCCGAGGTCGACTTTGCCTTTCATCCTTTCGGGGTCGATAAATTAAGTACCAGTTGCGTACTGTGGTCGATCTAATCGACTGGGCCCTCCCCAAAAATTTCGGGCCTTGTGCCTAGAGTAGAAAAGAACAAGACCTTATTACACTTTTCATTAAAATATTTTGTGTCAAACCCTGCATCATTTAACGTTATAAATATCTTCGGCTGCAGTTGTTTCTCAATTTTACTAAATCAAGAAAAAATTGTTGTCGAACAATAATCTAATTCATATTTTAGAAAAAATAATAAATCACAAATTTAGAATTCCTTAAAATTAATGAAGCTTTCTTAATTATATTACACATTTGTCATTTATTAATTTTCAAACATTTTACAGAAAATTTGATTTCTTGCTGTTGCTTCTGTAATATTCTCTGTAAAAGGAGTTGTAGAAATCGCGAATTGAATCCGGTTTCTAAATTCATTGTATTCTTGATTTAGAGCTATGGTTCTCAATAGGGGTCCATATGGCCCTTGGAAATCCTTATAAGATTTTCTTGTTAAAATTTATGTCCAATAAATTGCTTAAACCTCTACTATACTCAAAATATTTTAACAATTTTTAAATACAATTCTTTATAATATTTAAGTATAAAAATATAATATGATTTTTTTACAGCTGTTTCAGTCTAGAGGTGATATGCCTCATTCTATCTTTATCACTCCAGTAGACTGAAGTAATTAATAAATTAATAGATGAAATAGAGGTACATGGATGATTCTCTAGGCCTCTTCAGAGATTTTATAAAGTTCATAAGGTTAAGTTATAAATATAAAAATATAAAAACTGTAAAAAACCCACATATGTGGTGTGAGAAAATGGTTAAGTAATAGTTAATTTAGATAAGATATGAACAGGTAATTCCCTGTTCTTTTCGCCAGACATTAAAAATTGACTGGAGTGTATATTAATATTAATAATAAAGAGTATAGAGACTTGCACATCCACAAAATGTGTTTTATAGTCATATACAGCATATAATGATGACCTACACGTGTTTCCGCTGCGGTGACTACTCACTGTTGCAAATACAACCTTGCAATATTGTCACTGCAGCCTCGTTAGGGTCCATCCATTTGGTCATCCTCGAAGTGAGGTTATTTTTGTTAGTAAGTATCCTGTGGGAGGTGTGGGTGTTATTTATAGGTATGTACTGTTGATGCATGCAAGCATCCATTATGTACATCGATACGTATAAACACTCATCATTCTTCACTTTCATCACGATAAATGCATTTTATCAATATTCTGAAGGTGAGGTTAGAATAAGATTTGACGTAGCAAACAGTGGTTTATCTATGACTTCAAAACTTTAGAGATGTAACTGAATTATGCACGTGGACTCGAGGACACATTTCATTCTGTAGTAAGATCGATAACATAATTTTTCTGAGAAGGCTTCTCTTCAAATCCAGCAAAATGTTTATAATCTAGTCACCAATGTATACAAGATTATACCCAAGCGGGCTACGTGTAAACTGGTGTAAAAAAGCAATCAACTTGGTTAAGAGTGTGCGCGAATACGTGTATATACATACATACATACATATATATATATATATATATATATATATATATGTCTTTGTATATATGTGTGTCTTTGTGTTCGTCGACCCAGCATCGCTTGACAACCGATGTTGGCGTGTTTATCACCGAAAACTTGCGGTTCGGCATAAAAACCCCGATAGAATAAGTACTAGGCTTACAAAGAATAAGTTCTGGGGTCGATTTGTTTGACTAAAGGATGCGCTCCAACATAGCCACAGTCATATGACTGAAACGTGTAAAAGAATAGAAGAGCAGAAAAGTCCCTAATGATAAAGGTACGTACACACATATACATAGGCACACAGACGCACAGACACACAGACACACAGACACACAGACACGCACTACCGTCACCCTTACCCATACATTCTTACCCAATTCTTACCCCAAAACTCCTACATCTAGCGACAGGTTATAATAGGAGTCAAAGCATTTTGTTTCGGTAAGTCGGATTTTCAAATTGTTATTGCTTAAATGACTGAAAAATGACGTGGGCATGTTTAGCTTGTAAGGGCGTATGCTAGTATTTAGCGGAGGTTGTGGCGTTGATGGTGAACCGATGCGGGTGGCAGTGGTAACGGTGGAAGTGGCTCTGATAATAGCTTGGTGGTGGTGGTAGTAGCGACGATGGGGGTTGTTGTGGTGATGGTGGTGGTAATTGTGATAGTGGCGGTGATGGCAGTGGTGGTGGTAGTTGTAGGTGTTGTGAGGTCGTACGGTGGTGGTGGTAGTGGTGTGGTGGTGGTTGCTGTGGTGATGGTGGTGGTGGTGGTGGTGATGGCAGCGGTGGTGATAGTTGTGGGTGTTATGAGGTGGTACGTGGGTGGTACGGCAGTGGTGATGGTAATAGTAGGGTGGGGGAACTAGTGATGGTGGTGTGGGTGCTGAAAGGTTTGTGGATGTGGTGGCGGAGATGTCGAACTATTTTCGGCTCTTATTCATACGGGGACAAGTGGTGGTAGTGGAAGTAGTGGTCGTAGTGGGGGGTGGTGGCTATGATCTTCTCATTTCCTCCGTGTTATATACGAATACACATACATACACACGCCTATACACATATGCACATCTATCTATCTATCTATCTATCTGCTTGTCAATCTATCTATATGGCGGTTTTACAGGAAGCTGTATATAGTGTAGTAGAGACAGATATATATATATATATATATATA